>NW_015170942.1:220625-230175 GCF_001447785.1 Gekko japonicus
TGAAGTCCTTCTGCACCCCAAAACCTGCCCTCCCCAGGCTCTACCCCTCAAATCTACAGTTCTGGCCCTCCCCTTAGTATTGCCAGCTTCCAGGCAGCACCTGGGGATCTCCAAGATCAGTTCTCCTGGAGAAAATGGCTGCTTTGGGCAATAAATTCTATGGAATTATACCCTGCTGAAGTCCTTCTGCACCCCAAAACCTGCCCTCCCCAGGCTCTACCCCTCAAATCTACAGTTCTGGCCCTCCCCTTAGTATTGCCAGCTTCCAGGCAGCACCTGGAGATCCCAAGATCAGTTCTCCTGGAGAAAATGGCTGCTTTCGGCAATGGACTCTATGGAATTATACCCTGCTGAGGTCCCACCACACCCCAAGCCCTGCCCTCCCCAGGCTCTACCCCTCAAATCTACTGGTCTGGCCCTCCCGTTAATATTGCCAGCCTCCAGGCAGCACCTAGAGATCTCCAAGATCAGTTCTCCTGGAGAAAATGGCTGCTTTGGGCAATGGACTCTATGGAATTATACCCTGCTGAGGTTCCTCCGCTTACCAAACCCTGCCCTCCCCAAGCTCTACCCTTCAAATCTACAGGTATTTCCCAACCCAGAGTTGGCAACCCTGTAACTGGCTATGAACCGCTTTCCAGACCCTTGGAACCCAGAAGACATGGCATAGGAAGAGGTGCTTTTCTACCTTAGCTGCTACTGCATAACCCCAAATCAACATAAGTCAGGGGTGGAGGGAACCATACCTGTTACCATGAGGATGTCCTCCCATACTACCCACTTGGGGCAGCAAAATGACTTGAGACAGCCCTGTCATATAGCTAAGCAGAAGGAAACAAACATGGCTTGCCTCCCTTTATTTTCCCTCATCCGCCCCACGAGCCACAGCTGGGGCACTCACCTGGAGCTTCCTTCTAGATCTCGTTGTATTTCTCCCCACAACGGGCCTTACTTCTAGTTTACTCTTAAAGCCATTCTGTGCTACTAAATGACCAATGCTAGTAGATGAGCTTGTGGCTTAAACTACCCAATGAAGTCAGTGCAAATGTCTGCACAATAGGGATCAGTTCAGTCAGTTCAGTCAGACAGGATGGGGTTTCAGGGTATTTTATTTATTTATTTATTTGCATTTTTGCCCCGCCCTCCTCGCGAACGGACTCAGGGCGGCTTACACAGGGGCATAAGCCCATACAGAACACAATATAAAACAATAAAACCATTAGATCACACAAACAGATATAGTGCTCCATGCAGACAAGATGGTCTCTGAGGATGGTAGCAATAATTTCCTTAGGTGAATTTGTCCTATCGATGGTCCAAGCCAGTCCAGCGGCCTCAGTGCCATGCAAATTTATGGCCGTTCTTCCGGGGACCACTCCCAACCCTGTTGTTTCAGTGGTGGTAGTAGTAGAAGTAGCGCCCCCTATATAAAAGCCTGGCGGAAGAGCTCCGTCTTGCAGGCCCTCCGGGAGCTCGTTCCACCAAGTGGGGGCCGCCACTGAAAAAGATCTGGCCCTGGTCGCAGCAAGCTTTACCTCCCGGGGGCCTGGAATCTCCAGGCGATGTTGCGTCCCCGACCGAAGTGCTCTTGGGGGTATGTATGGGTAAATGTATGGGTAAAGGTTTCACTACATCTCTATTGAGTTTTGTGGCAGAAAAGGACTGCCAAGGTCAAGCGATGATTCTGCAGCCCAATTGTCATAACCAGAAGTAAATATAAGCTGAAAGTGATGTTGAACTGCTGGCTATGGAGTGTTTGCCCCCCCACCACCACAGAAGGAGGAAGTGGCATTCAACTGGGGTTGGTGAAGATAAGGCAAGGACAAGTAGATGCATCTGTATCAGTCCACAGCCAAAAGCCTCCTGCTCCGGAGGTTCAAGTTCTACTGGCTGTGGTGCCTGGATTGGAGACCTGCTGCTGACTACCATCTTGGACAGAGAGGATAAGGCTATATGAGGTCTGATGATCAGATTATTTATTTTATTTATACATTTAATTTATTTACTGCTCTGACCCCGAAGGATTATGAGGGCTGCATGTGCTTTCTGAACAAACCAACCAGGCAAAGTAAGCCCACCCCTGAGACATTTGTTTTATGAACATATTCTAAAAGGCTGACGGTGCATGGGGAAATCTTGAAATTCAAGAGAGCCTAAGGTACGGCCCAACATGATGCCCCCCATGAGTATCTGAGGACCATTAAATCCCTAGCCTGAACAGAGCTTGTAACAAGTCCTTTGCACCCTGCTTTGACAAAGAAGAGGGGGAAATACAGTTAATTTAAGGATATGCATGGTATTTTCCTTATTCTTCATAGATTTTGGAGTCCTGGATTACCTAGTACTGTTTCTGGAGAAGACCCAATGCAACAGGAATCTTGTATTATTCTGGTTTGTTTTTAACCAGAGTGCATGTTCACTGATAAAATGCTATGTCTGTTCATTGCAGTTTTTAGACTGCCCTTCTTTAAGGGAGTTCAGGGTAGCATACATAGAACACCCCTTCTGTGCGGCTCCTCTACTGTGCTGCTAGTATGGTCTATAATGTGATTGAGCTGAAACATGTGAGTGGAAGATGGAGATCTAGTTATTGGCTTGGATTACACAGAACATTTCCAGAGGCTGGGGTGAGGGTGGATTTCTATTTATTCCCCCCCCCCCCGCCGCAGACCTCCAACTCTCCCCAGTGCTGTTCCTGGGAGGCCCACTGTCCCCCAGGATTAGCATTTCAGGAAACATTTTGGGCTGCAGCAGGAAGGGGAGGCAAGAAAGTTGTGCTTAATGGACTAAATACCTACCATCCATAGCAGTCCTCTTTGGGATCCAGCTCCTAATCAGGAGATATGTGAAACAATTTTGCCACTCTGGATGACGGTATAAATTGACCCACAGTTAACATACCAAGTGGTCCTCAAGTTAACATACCAAGTGGTTGAAATGGAAGGCATACAACTGTGGTGCAGGAGAAGGGAGGGAACATGCTACAGTGGTAAAGCTGGCCACTAAAGTTTCCTGTAGTTGGATTTACAGTTGACTGGGGGGGGGAAGGCAAACTCGAGATCTCATTTGCCATAGGTCCTAGAGATCTGGGAACTGCAAGGGATTGGAATTCCATGGGGGGGTGCGAGTGCGAGAGTGTGAGAATAGCTTTGTTGTAGTGGCAATGTAACTCTTCTAAGATACCTCTCTTCTCAGGCATCACCTTGGACACTGCTTGTGCCTGCTTCGCTGTCTTAGCTAACATAATGGTAGATTTACGGGAGGGGACTGGAGTGCACAAAAGTTAGGTGGGATGACTGGGGAGTATGATTGGACTGGACCAAAGGGGGGGGGCTTGTTTGAACCTTGTATATCTTTGGGTTTTGTAACCAGTACTTTAGTTCTGGCACTGCAAGAGTCTTAGCTTGGAACATCTTTAATTCTCAATAAACAAATCACTGCCAGAGAGTGTTGTTGAGAGTAACTTTGTCCAGGAGTCTGACATGGTGTCAGAACTCCTTTCACTTTGACCGTCGTCCCACAGCCATGATGAGCGACGAAGGCGAGGACACAGGGAAGGGAACCGGAACACAGACCAAGGTCCCAACCCACGAACCCTTGGACAAAAAGGATAAGGGGAAGTCCATGACCAAAACCATGAAGGGAGCCGTGGCGTGGGAGAAAGGGGCAAGGCCAAAAGATGTGCGGCAAAGCCAAGTGAGATGGGAAGAACTGGACTGGCTGCAAACCCTGGGGTTTGGGGGATGGAAGAGTCGATCTGAGATCGACTGGAGATGGACCTTGAGAGTCTTCCACAATGACCCTGAGTGAATGTGGGTGGCTGGAATGCTGCTGGAAGACCCAGGGTTCGACTGGAACCAGATGGAGTTCCAGGGAGTGATCAAGTTGCTGCGCCGAGACACCTGCACCCTCCTGGAAGAGCTTCCAGGGGTCATCCAAGAGATTCTGCAGCTAGATTTACAAGAACACAGGGGAGTGGCCCTCCAGAGCAGGTGGCTGAGGAAGAACCCCCTGAGTAAGCATTTGTACAGCCACTTCCTCCTCCCCCAGCACCTCCACAGGCACCAGCCTCAGGGCCGGAGAGACCGCAAGATGCACTAGAAGCGACTCTTGATGGGACCCCAGAGAAGCTGGCTTTCTTCATGCTGCCGGTGTGGAAGTTTCTGAGAGAGTGGGGGCATACTTTCACCTTGGACAAACACCATGTGGATTACATGAGGTCTTGGCTGTGGGTTCGGGCAGCAGACTGGTTCGTGGGGCTGTACAACATTGGAGGCCCGGAGCTCTATGAGCTCCTTCATGCGAACTCTGCAGCAGCAATACGAGGACCCTCTGGAGTTAGAGAGGGTGAGAACATGACTCAGAGGTCTGCGGCAGGGTCCCAGTACAGTCCAGGAGTTCTCCAACAAGTTTAAGAAATATGCTGCAAAATTGCAGGGGTGACCTGAAGAGGTGCTGATCAAATTCTACCGTGCAGGGCTTAACCTCACCATACTGGATAAAGCCCTGGCTCAAGATAACCCACTCACCCTGAATGGCTGGATTCAAGTGGCATGCGAAGCCGAGAACCGGTGCAACCTCATGCATATGTACCATCCAAAGACTCTCGCCAAAGACCCCAGTGAGTCCAGAACCCCTCGGCTCTGCACTCCAGTGGCCAGGAGTGAACGTGAACAGTGGATGCGGTGGAGTTTGTGTTTGTGATGTGGGGCCTTGGGCCATTTCACCACAAACTGCCCAATGGAGAAGAGCCCCAGTGGGGTGAAGAAGGAAGACACCAAGGATAAGAAAGCCAAGTCAGTGGTCCGGCACCTGATGATGCCCAAAGCTCTCCAATCTGGGGAGAGGGGAGAGCTCAAGGGCATCTCATCCAGTGAAGGAGAGCTGCCTCAGCCGGTGGGAAAAGGCTGGGACCTGCTGTGAAGTGTGCTAGCCGGCAGGTCTTGAACATCTATGGTGCCAGAATCAGTGAGAGCATCCTCCCCCCTCTTTTACCTGACTGTTACAGTAGTTAATCCTGTAGCAGGGACTCATGTCAGAGTACAAGCCCTTATTGACTCAGGGTGCACTCGGGACTTAATTAGCCCAATGTTGGTCATGGGCTTAGGGGCTAAAGTGCACAAACTAGAGGAGCCCATAGTATTCTCCTATATGGATGGTATCCCAGGGGGGAGGCCTTTCAGTATCTCATGGTCCACCTGCTGGTGGGGGTGGCCTCCCACTGGGAGCTATGCTCTGTCGTAGTGAACCCTTCGGCTAAATTACCAATGGTCCTAGAGAGTCCCTGGCTCCAGGCCTATGATCCATACGTACAGTGGAGCACTGGAACCTTGACATTCTTAGACCCCAAGTGTAAGGAGCACACCTGGAACTCTGAATGTTTAAGGTGGTATGCCTCATTAACAAAGGAACTGTGGAAGTCAAGTTGCCAGAGTCCTTACGTCACATCTATCCTGTTTTCCATTTCAGTCTACTGCAGAAGGATCTGGGACCCTTGACATGGAGACCTCATCTTGCAGCTCCCCCTCCCCTGATTGTGAATGGGGAGCCTCACCAAGGGGTGGAGGACATTTTAGACTTTAAAATACAATCTGCCCAGTTATATTATCTCATCAAATGGAGGGACTTTGACCCGAGCCATAATGAATGAGTGCGACAAGACCATGTGAAAGCTCCCAAACTGGTGCGTGCTTTTCATAAGCAGCACCCTCTCAAGCCTGGAGGGTGAAAGCTTTGGGGGGGCAGAATGTCAATCTCGAGATCTCATTTGCCATGGTTCCTAGAGGGACTGTGAGGGATTGGAATTCCATGGGGGGTGCGAGTGCGAGAGTGTGAGAATAGCTTTGTTGTAGTGGCAATGTAACTCTTCTAAGATACTTCCCTTCTCAGGGAATTTATGGGAGGGCGCTGGAGCACGCAAAAGTTAGGCGGGATGACTGGGAAGTATGATTGGACTGGACTGGGGGGGGGGCTTGTTTGAACCCTGTATATCTTTGGGTTTTGTAACCAGAACTTTAGTTTTGACACTGCAAGAGTCTTAGCTTGGAACATCTTTATTTCTCAATAAACAAATCACTGCCAGAGAGTGTTGTTGAGAGTAACTTTATCCAAAAGTCTGACAGGGGATCACATAAAGCTATGATTTCAGCTTCTTCAGTAAGAACTCATTTGACCATGAAGGTATCATTTGAACTAATTCAAAACCTGTATTATTGACTGGCTGATTGTTAGCTACGGCAGCCTCCCCCTTACCCTGCTATATGGTGCAATCCTAAACAGAGTTATCCCTCTTCTAATCACATTGATTGCAGTGGATTTAGAAGAGTGTAACTGTTTAGGATTGCACTGCAAGAATACTGCTGTTTTTGCAAAGAGATATAATCTTTGAAACAAAAAAAATGCCATGTTTTTGAATGCAATGCTTTATCCATGTGACTGAAAGACAGTGCTATTCCGTAAAACAGCATTCCAGGTTACTCATTTGTACTTGGTAATAAAGAAAGAGAGTTGCTTTAAGCAGATAAAACACAAATAAAATTTCAAAATATAAGAGCGAGCATGTCTGCCTTTACTATTAGCATGGTAACAACTTTTAGAAGGAGCCATCTGCTATGTGTCAATAAGCCAATGAAATAATAAGTGACAGGCGGATGATAAGGATGCAAGCATTTGTGGCCATCCAGGCTCCTATTTGTAAATTAATATGAAACTGCATTGTTTAAGGTAAATTGAAATTATAAAAAAGACCATTGAGACAGTTTTGGTGGGGATGAAATGAAAAAGGTTGCTATTCATTGCTATTAAATATGTCTAGCTATCTCTTTGCAGTAGGATATTTAAAATTTGGTGCTTCTAAGAGGAATTCTTAAAACTGATCAAACAATACCAGCATATTCCTAGATTCTCAAGGGCCCTCTTTAGGACCCTCTCTGAGGAGGTTGGGGATGCTGCTAATTGTTTAAAGTTACAGTTTTCTTAGGATAATCTGGTGGTTTTTGAAATACCCCTTTTCTGAGGTGATAGAGTGAGTCCAGAGAGCCAACTATGACTGGTCATGTATCATGCTTGTATTTCTACTTCCTGTTCTTATCACCTGACCTGAGTGATAAGAGATATGTATGCCTGGTAACATAACTATGTGGCACAATAGCTGTATCTAAAAGACCACAACATTGAGTTGAGTTGCACAGCATTGAATGTCTCTCCACAAGAGCTAATGGGGATTAATTAGTTCACTATTGGTTTGAAATATATCTTTTCAATTTTCTTCATAGGTCCTGCCCTCTTCAGTCCTTCTATGAATGTCCACATAAATGGTTTGAAGTAAATGGCTTAAGCGTATGTCCTATGGTCTGTGCTGGTAATATCACACCAACTCTGGAAATCCACTGAAACCTGGAGCCAGAAGACAAAGGTCCAGGTGAGTACTGTTTTTAGTATATTGTGGTGTTTCTCAAAGCATTTAACATGACTTTAACCCAGAGAAAAAACAACTTTGCAAAATGACACAATATACTAAAAAGCTCTACAAATAACAACCTTTCCACTGCCCCCAACCCCACAATTTTTGAATTCTCCTGACTCTCTATAGGCTGACTACATGCTCCAGTGGACTTCCGTAGTTGTTGTGAAATCATCAGTATGGCGTAAGTAATTCTTCTGAGATTCAGTTTCTGTTTTTCACCCCTTTCCCTGTACTTCAGCCTGGGTGTCCACTTTGTTTTTGGAGCTTTTTTTCCAAAAGTATGTGCTGGTCAAAGGCTTTAAAACGACTTTTTAAAAGTCAAAGATTGAATATGTTGTTGAAAGCTTTCATGGCCAGAGTTCATTAGTTGTAGATTTTCCGGGCTATATGGCCATGGTCTTGGCATTGTAGTATCTGACGTTTTGCCAGCAGCTGTGACTGGCATCCTCAGAGGCGTAACACAGAAGGATGGAGTACTCTGTGTCAATATGAGAATAAAAATGGTAGACAGGTAATTTATATCTACTCAGGAAGGTAGGGAAGGGCTGAGTCATTATCTTCTAGGAACTTCCCAGGCTGTGACATGCTAATGGAGGAGCATTCCTGAGGAGGTTCTTTTGCATATGGATCGGCTATTGAAATTCTAATCTTATCTGTAACACTGTTGTAAGTTGTAGAGCATTTTGTGTTTTTCAGGACTGGAAACCATGCCCTATTTATATTTAAACTCTCTTCTTTCCTGTTGAAATTGTGTTTATGTTTATGAATTTCAATGGCTTCCCTGTGTAATCTGACCTGGTAATTGGATGTGTTGTCCAGCATTTCAGTGTCTTGGAATAAGATACTGTGTCCTGTTTGAATTAGGCTATGTTTACCCACTGCTGATTTTTCAGGTTGGCCAAGTCTTCAGTGTCTTTCATGTTCTTTTATTCTTGTCTTGATGCTATTTTGTGTGGTCCCAATGT
Organism: Gekko japonicus; assembly: GCF_001447785.1. Classification (NCBI taxonomy): domain Eukaryota; kingdom Metazoa; phylum Chordata; class Lepidosauria; order Squamata; family Gekkonidae; genus Gekko; species Gekko japonicus. The sequence goes on from NW_015170942.1 coordinate 229,056, forward strand.
AAACCTGTCCACAACTGCAAGGTATGCAGTATACTCCTGCAGAAGTGAGGGGGTCTCTTCTGTCTTTTGCCGATTGTGGCATCTGTTGTATTTTTCTGGTGGGTCTGAATTCTGTTTGTAGGTTGTGTTTTTTCATAAGTTTTCCCATCTGATCAGTTATTCCTTTGATATATGGCAAACCCACTTTTCCTGTGGGAGACCGCAGAAGGTCCATCCAGCTTCCCAGGTGGGCAAGAGAAGCGGCGCGGGTGGGGGGCGTAAGAAAGCCTCCCCCGTCTGTCCGGCTTCCCGGGTGGGTTGGCGAAGTGGGGAGGGTGGGGAAGGGAAATCGGGGCATGGTGTGTGGTGCATTGCCACCATGTGCTTAGACGCAGCACTCGCCTCCCGCCTCCCAGCCAATGGCAGGGCAGTAGCCTTGAGCGGCAGCTGGCCAACACGGCCAATGGAAGCTGGGGAAGCTTGTGACGGACAGCTGAAGCCTCCAAACACTGTTGGTGCGCATTTTCTCCCAGCTGCGTGAGGCTGCGTCTTATGCAATTATATATAAGGGAGAGATAAGGTTCCTTTACTTGGTGTTGAAAACTGCACAGCGTATTGCTCTGCCACAATTGGACCTGTTAGATAGGTGTTGCTCTAACTGTGTTCTGCGTTTTTCATTCAGACCTGCACTTCAGTCACAAGGTTGTTTCTTACTCAGGGAAATATCATGTAATTTGCACCTCTAAGTATAATAAGAATGTTTGTGTCGAATTTATGAGGGTAAGGTGTAGTTGGTGATGGATTTTCCTGAGGCATTTCTAGGTTTCCAGGGTCTTAGCTATTGCTGCAGTGTCAGAAACACTTATTTGTGATTTAATTTTGAGATATTGTACAATATGAATAAAATTATTAAATTTGTGTGGCCAAACTTATTTTTGGAACCAAGTCCAAATCTGGTTATGAATTCAGCAAAATTAGCAGAGCTGTTAAAAATCTTGCCCATCGTGTTGCTGCTTTTCTTTAATCCAAAAGGGATTAACTGTGTCAGTCAATCATAGCAAAATTAGAGGAATCATATTCAGGGCTCTTTTTGTAGAAAAAGCCCAGCAGTAACTCATTAGCATAATAGGCCACACCCAAC
>NW_015170942.1:231449-260847 GCF_001447785.1 Gekko japonicus
AAAGTATTGCACCAATCCGCAAAAGCAGAAACTATACCAGCTCTATCAAAAATACAAAAAAATATCAATATAATGAAAATAATGCAATATATGCTGATGAAAAGGGTTTACATTAACTTCATAGAAAAAGGTTGTTTCAAAATTTTCCATGAATAAATTGGCAATGGAAGGTGCACAAGAGCTTCCCATCAAGACTCCACATACTTGTAGAAAAAATTCTGACTGAAACCTAAAAAAATTATGTTCAAAAATAACATCAAGAATCTGCATCAGAAAATAAGTCGGTGGCCAGGGATTATCTCTTTTATCCAAATAATTCTCAACTATAATCCTGGCTTCCTCTTGTGGTATGTTAGTATATAGAGATGCTACATCCATTACCACTAATGTGAGATTAGCTGTATCCAGTGTCAAAGATTCAACCACTTGAATAAAGTGAGTAGTATCTTTTATATACGATTTAAGGAGTGGCACAAATGGTTGTAAAAAACTATCAAGATATTGAGACAAGGGCTCCAGAAGTGAACCAGACCCCGATAGAATAGGTCTACCTGGGGGTGGAATTCTACCCTTGTGAATTTTAGGTAGAGCATATAAAACAGGGCATCTGGGAAATTTATTCACCAAGAACTTAGAAGTTCTATCATCGATCAAACCCTATGTTGCTGCATCATCAATCATTATGTTGTGTATGTAAATCAAATATATTTAGCTATAACTGCATGTGAATATTGTGTTTATTATTTCAACATGGTGTTTTCTCCATTTTAAGATTACAGCAGTTATATTCTGCTTAGGATGTGAACTGCTCCATTCAGTAGTGAAAAAAAGTAGAGGGAACATTGGTTTGGACTGATAGATGCAGACAACTGTGCCAGGTACAGACAAGGATAATTTTCCTACAAACCGTGGGAACTTCCCGAATTTGTAGAATATGAAGACAAACAAAAAAAATGGCTGGGGGTTTAAACCTGTGTACCCGAGAGCTGCTGGGATGCTGGCTGAGAGTAAGGCACCACTGTCAATGATTAAATAAAACTAATGAACAAAGTAACAAGCTGTGTCTTGAGCTATATCTTTTGCTGGTCCTGGATACAATGGGCCGTTTCATCCAGGGCCACAAGGCAACATCATAAGCCATGGGCCCTTTGGCTTGTGCTCAAGGGCTCATGCCTCTGGTCACAGCCAAGCTTTATATCTGGATACAGGAAGGAAAAACAAAATCTCAGTTTATGTGATATAGCTGGTAATAGTGTTTCTCCCAATCTTTCCTCCACGCTAGAAGATCAGTTGTCACTATGGTATAATTTATATATTCACATTATACCTCCAAATCAATGTAAGTGCTGATAAAGTTTCAATGCATACACAAAAGAAATTCAGCATGCCTTGCTTTTGAGTTTATTAATACAAGGGAAAATATTTCTGCTAACATTCTAACAAAACCTGAGTAGCCATGAAACCTTTTAATCCTATCAACAGACACAGTTCTCCCCTTTTATTGTCATGACCTATGAGGGAGGTTAGAATGAAAACTTTATAAGTGGCCTGAGCTCACTATGAGCTTCATGGCTGAATGGGGATTTTCAGCCAGGTCTTAGCTCTGTCTGGTACTAGTGTGAGACTCTGTCCGATGCACCTCACTGTGCTTTACATGGAGATGTTTTCTGGATCCAGTCCTGTGACATTCAAAATAAAGCATCTGGGACCTGAATATTGACAGTCAGCCTAGTTACCTTTGATTTGCCCCTTCTTGGTATCAGATGCTAATATCATCATAAACTTTATTGCATTAGCTATCACCCTTAGCAAACAGCACCAAGAACAGCATCCAGAAGAATGCAATACAGTAATCTCAATACCAATTAAAATTCTTAGTATCCATTTAGATTTATTAACAGTTTAAAATTGAACAATGAATCAATCTATCAGTCAACATAATTATTAATCTTATCCATCACTACCACACTAACAAATATCTAGACACAGGAGTTGCTTTGCAAGTCTGAAGAGCACCTGAACAATGAGACTGTGAAATAGAGATGTTTGAGAAGTGGACTATTAAGGACATCGTGCTGCATGCTCAGGAAAGCGTAGCATGCTGTTGGCTAAAAAAAGTTGATTGACTCTCATTTGCTAACATGTTGCTTGCATCATATCATTGACAGAATGTGTATGTTGATGACAGACACAATGCAACTTGTCAGGTAATTCAATAAGAGTAGAATCTTTGAAATTCTGGAATCTCAGTTTTCATATGTTGTATACAGTACAAATACAAAAGCACGTATGATACAAAACATTCTGAATTTTCCCTGACATGAGTCCCGTGAATGTTAGAATTATTGTCTATATAATTTGCATATCACATTCGCTGCATGTGTATCTAAACTGATTTGCAGTATAAAAATATGACAAAACCATAAAGGTACTTTAAAACAAAGCAATAAACCACCAAAACCTTAGCAAGTTCCCAATTAAACATTCTATTTAATATCAAATGATTAGGCTAAAGTTAATTAGTTTGGTTATTTACCTAATATTAGGTTAGCATGGATTCAAATGATCATCTCCCCCCCAAGCATGGCACTGTTCCCCATTAAATGGTATTTATGCAGTACTGTTCACTTACAAATGGAGGCCTGAATAACCAAACTTAAATGTTCTTAAATCCTGCTAATGCTATCCCATTAAAAATAAATAAATTAGACTTAAAAGTGTAACTGTTTGGCTGGATAGTGCCCTGGGTCATTTTAACTGGCCTAAAACATTACTGGGATTTATAAATATAAAGAGATGTATTTTAATAAGTACTGATAATAAAGTTCCTTTCACAAATTACTTAGAAGAATGCACTACTGTTCCCATCTCTTCTAATTATTTTCTAATAAAAGTTATACTCAGATATTAAATAGACTAGCAATCATCCATAGAATTGCCATGATTAGGAAAAAGACAGGCCTGAGTATGCATTTAATTGTTTTAGCAATTCTAATTAAGCTAATTAAAATGAAGAGAAACTGTAACCACTTTAGTAGATCCTTTGGTTCATAATAAAAGAAATGCAATCGCACCAGTTACACCATCGAGCGACGCTCTAACATTCATCTTTAAAACACTATGGTACCATAGAGTTTTTATGCCAAATGCTAGAGCTTCCCCCCGATGACATGCCTGGTGCGATGATGTCACTTTTGGGTGATGTCATTGCGCCAGGCATGTCGGCCCGATTCTGGCACTTTGAGGGTGGGGTTCCCCCCAACAGCCGGATCTGGGGGGCCTCTAGAGTGGGCAAACCCCCACCCCCTGGGGGACCTGGAAGACTTAGTTTGATTCCCCATTCCTCCACATGAAGCTGCTGGTGTGACCTTGGGTCAATCAGAATGTTCTTTCAGAGCTGTTCTCTCAAGGACAGTTCTCAAGAGAGCTCTCTCAGCCCCACCTACCTCACAGGGTGTTTGTTGTGGGGAGGGGAAGGGAAAGGAGATTGTAAGTCACTCTGAGACTCCTTTGGGGAGTGAAGGGTGGGATATAAATCCAATCTCTTCTTCATCATAATCATAGTGAGTATATTATGAAATTGTATATTGTCAAAATTCATTCTTCTTGTGTAGATTTTTTCACCATTTCTCTTTTCTACTAAACTTTAATCTGCAGTATTTACTATGCTCCCATTTCTTTCAAAGCAGCTTTTCTCCCCCTCCCCCAATTTACCCTGGCATAAAAGGAAGCAGGAATACCTTAGAAATCACAGTTCCCAGATGAGCTGGTAGAAATTCAGAACCATGATGAATACAGGAGCATGACAGCAGTCTTCAGTGCCATCTATACAAGATCTACCCCACTGACTCAAACTTATTTATTTATTTTCCAGTGGTCCAGGAGTGGGGCAGTCCTCCAGACTCCTTACTCCTGGGATTCAGCTCTTCCTCTCTAAAGGCAGGGCTGGCAGACTCTTTAGTTCTGGAGGGGAGGGGCTTGTTCCCTGGCTTCCCAGTCTCTCCGGCCCTGCCTTCCGAGCAGGACATTGCAGGCTGTGCTCAGGTGGAGCACATTAGTCACAAAACAGGACAGAAGAAAGAAGACTGGAGAGGATTCAGCAGGCTTGAACAGAAGGGCAGGAACAGGTAGCTCTGCAGCTTATCCTGCCCCCCCCTTCTTCCTCCATAGAGTCATGGAAATAAGAACAGCTCAGTTTTGTAGTGTCAGTGGACCCGGGAGACCCCTGGGGAAGTGTGGTGCTAGGAAGACTCCCGCGTGTGCTCCCAGCTCCTGGAGAAGGAAATGGCAACCCGCTACAGTATCTTTGCCAAGAAAACCCCATGGACAGTCCTTCAGATACCTTGGTCCTAAAGTATATAGGGATTTATTGTTTAATTGTTTAATTGTGATTCCACCCCAAAACAAACTGCTAGTGAAAAGTTTCTAACACTGGTGAAATATGTACTGACTCCCCCTCTTGGATGCATACCATAACATGGTGAGGGAGTTGTATGTGTCAGCGAAAGCTTAGAGCAATACCATAAGGAGTTTAGACCCTGTCAAGAGGCTAGCAGAGTCATTCAAAGCAGAATGGTCACAGCTGAGACACCAGACTAAGATGCACCCAACCCTTCAGGGATCAATGGACACAGCAGCAGCAGCAGCAGCAGCAGCAGCAGCAGCAGAAGAAGAAGAAGAGGAGGAGGAGGAGGAGGACAGACACCCTGTGAGGTAGGTGGGGCTGAGAGAACTCTGACAGAAACTGCTCTTTTCAAGAACACCTCTGACAGAACTATGGCTTACCCAAGGTCATCCAGCAGCTGCAAGTGGAGAAGTGGGGAATCAAACCTGGTTCTCCCAGATTAGAGTCCACGCACTAAATCACTACATAAACCGGCAGTTCCAGTGGTGATGGGGGTGGAGGAATCCTTGAAGGATAGATACTGGGCAGCAGCGGTAGTGGAAGGTGACACTGGTGGAGGATCTTTCGCAGACAATGGCAGTGCCACTTCAGCTAACTCAGGTTAGTATTGCACAGAAGGCGGCAATGATAAACCACTTCTGATCATCTCTTACCTTGAAAACCCTATGGTGAGACAATCCAAAATGGGGAAAAAAAGATATAGTGCTGGAAGACAAACCCCCAGGTCAGATGCCCCTCAATCAGCTACTGGGGAAGAGCTGGGGACAACTATCAGTAGCACTATTCTTAGTGACACAACTGGAATAAAGCTGAAAGGGCATTCCATTGTTCACATGAATGGATGCAAAAGGAAAGTCCAAAGCTGTTTGTCATATATACCCTGTTTTCCCGAAAATAAGATCTACCCCAAAAATAAGCCCTAGCAGGATTTCTATGCATTTGTGGTATAAGCCCTAGTGTGTCTTCTTGAGAAAAGATAAATATAAGACAGTGTCTTATTTTCGGGGAAACACGGTAATAGGAACATGGAACATGAGAAGTATGAATGAAGGTAGGCTCGAAATCGTAAAATAAGAAATGGAACTTTTAAACATTGCAATTCTAGGAGTGAGTGAACTAAAGTAGCCTGGATTAGGACATTTTCAGTCATAAAATTACAAATTATTTTACTCTGGAAATGAAACAGAGGAGAAATGGAATTGCTTATTAATAGTGAGGCATAATTTAGCGTACTTCAGGGATATAATGCAAAGTCTGACCAAATAATATCAATCAGACTTCATGGAAAGCCTATCAGTGTAACCATCATTCAAGTTTACACCCCAACTACAGATGCTGATGAGGAAGAAATTGAAAGCTTGTATGCAAGTATCCAGGAAGAAATTGGTCACGTGCCTAAACAAGATGTAGTTATAATCATAGGTGACTGGAATGCAAAAGGAAAAAAACAAAGCAGAATCAAATCTTGTTGGGAGATTCAGACTAAGAGCACAAAACAAAGCAGGAGACCGACTCATAGAATTCTGTGATGACAACAATTTGTTCATTGATAACACATGTTTCAGGCAGCCAAACAGAATTGTGTACATGGACATGACCGAATGACCAATATAGAAATTGAATAGATTACATAATCAGAAGCAGAAGATGGAGAAGCTCTATTCGATCTGCTAAAACAATACCAGGAGCTGATTGTGGAACAGACCATCAATTGTTAATATTGAAAATTAGAATAAAGCTGAAGAAAAACACCAAAACATAATGCCGAAATTCAATCTAAACAACTTTCCTGAAGAGTTTAAAGACTATGTAATGAACAGATTTGCATTACTAAGTTCAAGTGAACATAAACCAGAGGAACTGTGGGTGGAAACCGGAGTGATTATCAAGGAAGAATGCACAAAGATTATTGCTGTAGCCAAAGTAAATGAAAAGCCTCAATAGATGACTGATGAAACTCTTAAAATTGCTAAAGAGAGATAAACAGAAAAGTGAAAGGTAGGCCCATAACCATGGTGGGGCTCCCAGGGGCAGATGCCCCACCCCAAATCTGCCTGACCCCTCCACCCCAAGTCCACCTTCACCTTGATCCTTGCCCCACCAACCAGAATTAGAACTGACCATGTCCACTGTTTCCTTCAGAACTGGCCTTCTCCCCTCCTTCTCTCTCCCCTTTTCAAGCACCTTCGGACTGTCACCTATGCTCCATCTGTGCTCCGACATGCCGGCTTGGGATGCTTCGGAGTGGTGTAACTTTTCCTGGCAGGTCTGGCGAAATGGAGCCAAGCTTGGTGGCAGGAGGCTGGCTGAAGCATAGAGCCTCCCCAGCACTCCAAAACAACTTAACAGCAAGACCAGCACCTCAGCAGTGGGGCAGTGAGGCTTAGTTTCTGGTCAGGGAGGGGGACAAGGAGAAACCCACTTCTGAGAAGGGGAAGCTAGTCCCCCCTTCTTTCTGCAGCAAAACCGGGTGGGATCAAGATCTGGGTTGCAGCCCGTATCACAAGAGAGCCCTAAACCCACGCCTTGAAGCTTCATCTGAGGCCAAGCAAAGTTCTGCCCCTGGCAATGCTCCCTTGGCTAGCATGTCTTTGTGAATCCCTGGAACTCAACATGAATTTACTCCAGAGTAAGCAGCCCCTTTTGTGTATTCTGCTAGGAATCTAGACCCCGATCAGCTATCTTGCTTTCTGCAGCTGGGAGCCCTTTAAAGAGCTTTTATTCTTTTGTTTTTCTTTTATTTGATTTATTTTTCTTTATTATTTTTTTGTTACATAGGAACTGTTGTCATGCCCCCCGGGGGGGCAATTTTCTGGCTACAGGCCTGGTAACAGAAATACAATCAGAAGTTTAAATGCAGCATTCTAGTGAATGACATGAAGACACAAAGAGAACTATTATTGTAAGCAATGTAAAGAAACAGAATAGAACAACAAGAAGGTAGAACAAAAGATCTGTTCCACAAGATCTAAGAAATCAAAGGGAAGTTTAAAGAAATGAGAAGAATAATACACTGAACTATACAGAAGAGATGAAAGGATGACAGATTCATTCCAAAAAGCATCTTTTGAAAAGAATCTGTAGTTTTAGAAAGTGATGTGAAAGCTGTACTGAGAGCAATTGGGAGAAACAAATCGCCAGGAGAAACAAATCACTAGATGTAGCTGAGATATCAATAGAGTATTCCAAGCCACAAAAATGGAGTCCATGAACATCTGAACAAGAATATGCCAGTAAATATGGAAAACACAACAATGGCCCACAGATTGGAAATGCTCAATTTACATTCCAATTCCAAAAAAGGAGATGTCAAAAACAGCAGCAATAATTTCAGCCATCACATTAATTTCTCACACAAGTAAAGTATACAGAGACTGTTCCCATATATGGAACAAGAAATGCCAGATGTTCAAGGTGGATTCAGAAAAGTAAGAGGCACTGGAGAACATATTGCAAATTTACATTGGTTACTGGAGCTTACGAGAGACTTTCAGAAGAAAATCAGCTTGTTGTTTATAGAGTATAGTAAAGCTTTTGACTGTGTGGATGGTTGGTTTTAAAGAAATAAGTGTACTACAATGTCTGATTGTTCTGATGCGCAACCTGTACTCTTGACAAGAGGCTACTGTTAGGACAGACTGTATTTATCTCTAGATCTCTAATGTGGACTAGGTTTAGATGAAGGTGGAGTGAAAACTGGTAGAGGGAACATTTACAATTTGAGATATGCAGGTGATGCCACAGCTGTACTGAGAGCAATTGGGAGAAACAAATCGCCAGGAGAAACAAATCACTAGATGTAGCTGAGATATCAATAGAGTATTCCAAGCCACAAAAATGGAGTCCATGAACATCTGAACAAGAATATGCCAGTAAATATGGAAAACACAACAATGGCCCACAGATTGGAAATGCTCAATTTACATTCCAATTCCAAAAAAGGAGATGTCAAAAACAGCAGCAATAATTTCAGCCATCACATTAATTTCTCACACAAGTAAAGTATACAGAGACTGTTCCCATATATGGAACAAGAAATGCCAGATGTTCAAGGTGGATTCAGAAAAGTAAGAGGCACTGGAGAACATATTGCAAATTTACATTGGTTACTGGAGCTTACGAGAGACTTTCAGAAGAAAATCAGCTTGTTGTTTATAGAGTATAGTAAAGCTTTTGACTGTGTGGATGGTTGGTTTTAAAGAAATAAGTGTACTACAATGTCTGATTGTTCTGATGCGCAACCTGTACTCTTGACAAGAGGCTACTGTTAGGACAGACTGTATTTATCTCTAGATCTCTAATGTGGACTAGGTTTAGATGAAGGTGGAGTGAAAACTGGTAGAGGGAACATTTACAATTTGAGATATGCAGGTGATGCCACATTATTGGCAGAAAACAGCGAAGACTTGAAACAACTACTGATAAAGGCTAACACAGAAAGTGGCAGAGCAGTATTACAACTGCAAGAAGACAAAATAACAATTACTAGGGAGTTACACAACTTTAAGGTTGATGATAAAGACATTGAAATTGTTCAAGATTTTCTATTCCTTGGCTGGCTCCAACATCAACCAAAATTGAGATTGCAAGCAAGAAATCAGAAGGCTATGGAGACCGAGAAGGGCAACCATGAAGGAGCTATAAAAGATTCTTAAGTGTAAAGATGTGTCAATGGCGACCAAGATCACGATAATTCATGCCATAGTGTTCCCATTACTATGTATGGGGGTGAAAGTTGGACTGTGAAGAAAACTGACGGGGAAAAATGGATTTATTTGTTGGATGACAGTTTTACAGATTCCGTGTACTGCAAAAGTGGGTTCTAGATCAAATCAAGCTTGAACTCTCCCTAGAAGCCAAAATGACTAAACTTGAGGCTGTTGTACTTTGGTCATATTAAGAGAAGACAAGAGTCTCTGGAAAAGACAATAATGGTAGGAAAAATTGAAGGCAGTAGGAAAAGAGAGGAAGACCCAGCATGAGATGGATTGACTCAATAAAGGAAGCCATAGTCCTCAGATTATAAAACCTGAGCAAGACTGTTAACCATAGGGTATTCTGATGGTCATTAATTCATAGGAGTGCCATTAGTCAGAAGCAACTTGACAGCTTCAGTCAGTAAACGAGGTACCATGTTATGGACCAACTGAAATTTCAGAATGGTGTTCAAGGATAGTCTCATGTACAGAACTCATGATACGTTGCCATGGCTTAAATAACTTTTCCAGTGAAAGATCTATCAAGGAGTGGTTCAAACATCCTTGCCACAGTTATTCAGTCGGAGACCACCTTTGCACATGCATCACTATTGTGTGCATCAGAGGACAGACTGAGGTTGTAGTCTTTGCTAATGAGTTAAGAATAACTATAGCATTTGTCTATTGTGTGGCTGCTGTATGAGCAGGTATATAGTGTTTATTCTAAAATATTTTCCATTGTGTTTCTGTCATTCTCTGGGACTGACTTATCAGTGACTCCTTCTATCAAGCTAAGCGTAAGGTCTTCATTATGTCACTTGAGAAAGCCACATTTCTCCCAGGTATACAAACCATGTCCTTAAATCTGACATACTGAGGTACTGAGAGTTCTCTAGAGATATATTTATACATTTTTACTCAGCAAAAGCTATGTGCATGTGGAAGCAGGCTTCGGTGAGGAAAAAAAGATATTCTCTGTGTGTATCTATAGCTATATCTCCTGGCACTGGGTCTTTCATCTAGCACTCAAGCTATGCATATGATTCCTGACCCTGAATTAACAATTTCATGCATAATGCTAAATAGATGATCAATGCTTTCAACTTTATTAAAGGGTGAGGAAGACTTAGTACCCTCCCTTTTTGGACTCCATCTCCATCAGGAGAGGGGGGGCTTGTATTCAGCCCCACCCCCGATTGTGACAGTGCTGTTGAACTATTGAGCAATGAGGCATGCATGAGTAAGCCACTCCAGTGCATGTATATTTCTGCATATACTTAGTAAATTTCCATAGATGTGTTGCCGAGATCACTATTGTCTCCAGCTACAGAGTGTAATTTTTGTAAAACAACAAATTTTTGTAAAGCAACAAATTTTAATTTCTGGCCATTTTTGAAATAGGAGAAAGCTGTAACATTTTTACTGCATTTGCTAATTGTGGGGTATGTTATTTTCATGCTTAAAAGACTATTTTTAAACTCTGAAAAAGAAAGACTATGGTTTTAAAAGAATCAAGAATTTCTACCCACCCACTTTGCCAGCAAGTCTTTACAAATCTTTACCAACATCAACATCACATTAATTTTTAATGCTATGCTTCAGGCATTCTGGTAGAATTATTATCCTGAATCACATTTAGCCTTTGAACAAATTCTGGTTCCTCCTGAAATGTACCAATACCTTTTACACTTTTTAGGAGACCGTTAAGTTTTAGGCAGCAAACAGTGTCAGAAGTGAAATCTTTATCATTTGACTGCTATACCACGTAAAGTCAATGTGGCCCCACAGGTGAAGAGAAAAGGCAAGTAAAACTATGTTGAGACAGCAAAAAACTTTATAACATGGAACAGCAGCCTATGACTGTATCAGTATATTTTCTATGTTTGAAGGGGTAAGTGCTAAGTGGTCATGCATTCTGTTTAGAACATTGACAGTTAATGTAGAAGAATCTAATTTTGTCAGTGTTTGTGAATTTCTGACCAATTCCCCACAGCAGCTGTGCCGTCGTCGCTCTTCCTTTTGCCCCAGTTGCATTGGTCAATTTCACACTATTCGCTGTGTGGCCATTATTTTGACCCACGTCTCCCCCCTATTTCCCCCACATCTTCTCAATCTCAAAAAACAAGGATTGAGAAGACGTGGGGGAAATCGGAGGGGGGGGAGATGCGGGTCAAAATGCAGCCGCGCAGCGAATAGTGTGAAATTGACCAATGCAACCAGGGCAAATGGAAGAGTCACAGCGGCACAGCTGCTTGTGGGGAATCATTCTCTGTTTATATTTAAATACTTGCTTTCCATCAGGAGTACTATATAGCTGCTTGTGAGGTAGCTATGACCAAGAATCCCAGAACTTACTTGAAATGACCTTATTTGGTTTAGATGTTTAGATGATGCCCATTCACAAATTTTTTCCTCTCATTTACTTCTAAAGAATATATATGTGTGTGTGTGTGTGCTGGACCAAAGGCACGCCTTAAAAGTCTGTGGACAGGACAGGGAAGGACATATTGGGGATGGTGTTGCTTTTGTATATCAAAGAGGACATGAAGTCAAATAAACTAGAGAACATAAAGAGAATAAATTTCCCCAGGGAATTGCTATGGGTGACGTTACCGGGGCCTAAAGGTAAGTACAAACAGGGATGTAAGTATCTCCCACCTGACTAGGGAGTGATCTTGAGGTGATGAGGGAAAGAATGCAGGTTACTAGACCAGAAAATGTTGTAATAATGAGTGACTTCAGCTGTCCTCACATTGATGGGCTAAATGTGCGTTCAGATCATCCCATAGGGACAAGCTTTCTGGAGTTCATAAATGACTCCCAGAGAGAACTAGTGGTGAGGTCTCCTTGGACTTGGTTCTGAGTAGATCTCACACAAGACGTAGATTGTATTGTACCAGTTGAGAACCAGTTGGTGACCATAATTGGATTTACTTTATCATTTATGCCCATGGAAAGCTGCCTCAAAGTCCAGAACAATCACATTTGATTTCAAAAGAGGGACTTTCATAAAAAATTAAGGGACAAGTCAAAAGGAGACTGAAAGGGACAATCAGATTTCCCCAGGATGCTTGGAAGCTATCTAAAAGCACATTAATGGAAGTCCAGACTCAGTGTATACCTCAGGTTAGGAAAGATACCCCTAAGTCTAAAATAATGCCTGTCTCATTACCAGTGCTGATTTCTCCATGCCTACTAACCTTCTTGGAGCTGTGGTGGCTCAAGTGGTTAAGATGCTGAACCAGGCTGTGGAAGGTCGGTAGTTTAGCAGTTCAAGACCCGAGTGTGCGATATGACGGAGTGAGCTCCCGTCTCTAGTTCCAGCTCCTGCCAACCTAGCAGTTCGAAAGCAAGAAATTGCAAGTAGATAAATAGGTACCACTTCAGTGAGAAGGTAACAGCGTTCCGTGCGCCTTGGTGTTTAGTCATGCCGGCCACATGACCACAGAAATGTATTCAGACAGTGCTGGCTCTTCGGCTTTGAAACAGAGATGAGCACCACTAGACCCCAGAGCCGGATTCGACTGGCTTTCGAGCAAGGGAACCTTTAAAAGGCTTTCGAGCAAGGGAACCTTCTGCATATCACACCTAATCCAATCACGCCTGCTATTGTCATTCACCTGCTATTGGCATTTGCCTGCTAATGTCATTCGGCATCTGAAATCGCTCCAGTTTCCAATAAATAGGATAGATGGACTCACATTTTAACTGTATCTGAAGAATTGAGCAGTGATTCAGAAAACTCATACTCTGCCACACATTTTGGTAGTCTTTAAGGTGCTACTGGACTCTTGCTCCTTTCTACTGCTATAGACAGACTAAAATAGCTGCCCATCTTGATCCTTAATTTAAGTCAGGGAAGTCATAAAAGGCAAGAAGGCTTCCTTTAAGAAGGTGGCTTTTTTGAATCCAGATTTGGAATAATGTGTACAGTTCTGATCATAGTACCACCAAAAAATACATTGCTAAGCTTAAAAAAGCCGAGAGAACAATCAAATTATTAAGGAGATGGAACACATTTCCTAAAAAGAAAGGTTAGAGAGACTGGGACTTTTCAGTTTAGGAAAAAGTTTTGATAGATGTTTTGAAAATTATGCATGGAGTTGAGGAAGTGGAGAGAAGAATATTTTCTCTCCTCGTGTAACATTAGAACTCGGGCAGCACCCAATGAAGTTGATGGGCGATAGATTTAGGACAGGAAAAAGAGGTACTGCTGCATTTAACAGATAATTTGGTTGTGGAATACAATATGATTCTGGTGGATGTAGTGATAATTACTAGCCCAGATGGCTTTAAAAGGAGATTGAATAGATTTCATGTCCATTAATGGCTTCTAGGCATGATGACCACAGGGAACCTTTATGTCCCAAAGCAAAGTTAGAGTCCAGAGGCACCTTTAAGACCAAGAAAGTTTTATTCAAGGTGTGAGTTTTATTCAAGGTGTGATGCACACTTCATTAGACAGTGAAATGGAACTACAGATCATAGTTGTATATATAGAGGGTGGCTTGTTAAATTAGCGTGGAAAATAGTGAAGTTTTTTAATAGATAAAAAGAATGACAAGCTTGGTTTCTGGTTATCATCTTTTTGAGTTCAACTGGGGAGGGGAAACAAATTAGGTAATAAATATGTCAGAAAATTTATGTACCCTAAATTGTGAGAATCTAGTCATTAGATCTCCTCCATCTCCTTTCTAGCATGGAGGCAAACTTTAAAGCATCTTGGCTGTGTAGAGTATTTTTCTTGTCCCCAGAACAGAGAATTACATTTAAATCTACCATTCTAAATTACATTACATATTCAATTATATTCTTAATTGTTAAGAGTAGTAAACTGAGATTTTTTTAAAGTAACATTTTGCTTCACTAAAACATGGAGTTAATTGACAGAATCCTTTTCCTGGGGTGCAGTGTTACATCAGAGATCAACAAAATATTGCACTGCATTACAATCACTATTATAATATACTATTTTAAAAACATTAAAATATGGGGGATGTATAGCCCTTCTTGGTGAGAACACATATGTGAGGATTGAATGAGTTAGCATATGTAATAGGATAAGAAACCAATATCCCTGTTAAGTGCTGGAGGGCTGTTTGTTCTGAGTGTTGTAATAACTCGTAATTGAGGAATTTCCCTTTCCATCCTGCTCTTGAAGTTCCTTTGCAATAAAACATCTACTTTGAGGTCAGTCATTGAATGTCCTGGAAGGTTGAAGTGTTCCCCTGCAGGTTTCTCAGTCTTGTGATTCCTGATGTCCCAAAGCAATAAACACATGAATACCAGTGGTAGGGAACATCAGCAGGGGAAACTTTGGCCTCTGTGGCTGCAGTCACACGGAGCATTAGGCACGCTAGAGAGACGGAAGATAGGCGGATTTTCCGGGCGCAATCTCACCGCCACATCTGGGAAGCATAGAGCTCCCGTGGCTCACCCGAGGCTTCACTCTGAAGATGTGCAGTAAAAAACTAGTACCTGCCTGTGTGACCGCAGCCTGTGCCATGTTTGTTGACCCTGCAAGGCAACTGGCTGGCCACAGTACAAAACATTATTGTGCGTATTTGGGGAATTTGGTGAAATGTCATTGATAATGATGAGGGCAATTATAATGTGTTGATACAGATCAGTAGCATTTTCTTCCTTGTATATATGATTTCATCTCACAGCAGTGTTCAGTACATGTAGGCTATAGCAATGGATGTACAGGCAGACTGAGAATTAGCGTTTTATTTATTCGTTTGTTTATCTATATTTATTACTAAGAACTGATATACACTATTTTCCACCATGGTGCAAATAGCAGCTTGAGTAGGCAATTAAGATTGGAGAAATAAAGCTGGGGGGAAAGGGTTAAAGTTTCTCCTCCCCCAATTCCATCATCTTGACCTGAATCCCCTCTATAGTTTATCTGTCATATTATTAAAATGGGAGATTGTAATGAGATTTTCTAGTTTACCCTGACTAATGGCAGTTAGCAGGGAGTGCTGACTGGCAGCGTAGGGGGATGGGCAGGAGGGCAACATCAGTGAGCCCTGGCAGAACTCCTGAGTCTTGGTAGCTGCCCTTCTCTGCATATGTTGACACCAGGCCTTGCCAGTGAACAATACTGGAAGGTTCTCCACTTACTTGCTAACCTTGAAAGGGTTCAGACAGAGAGATAGGTGATAGTAATGGATTACAACGGAGGCCATGGCTTCTGTCATCTCAGAACGGCCATGTGATTCCTCAAACTAGCAGGAACTACTCTTGGGACCATCACAAAAAATAATTAGAGTACAAAGACAATATTTTAATTTTCTTTCATCTAAGAATATTAGTACTCGACTTTAAAGAAAGGATCATAGGGGCTCTGAAATATCATAAATTAATTAGAAGTTGCTTTATCTGACTAGCTGTGTAGTTTACCTCCCTGACTTGCTGTAGTTTCTGGATCTCAAATGGAAATAATGGTTTTGTATTTAAAAAATGAAAGTTTCTTCACAGTATGGAATAGAAGGTGAAATTGTGTTTGGCTTTGCAGCCTGAGCTAAGTAGTATTAGTCATTCACCATTGGATTTGTGTCAGCTACACATAATCAGATCCATTACTAATTGAACAAAAAATGGATTACATTGAATAGCCATAAAAAGGCTTAAGTATAAAGATTCCAAATTGATAATCTGGCAACACTGATTGAATTTATATTAAATAAGATGGAAGAAAGAAGAGGCCTGAGATCAAGACTTCTATTAAAAAGAATAAGCAGCTGCCTTGTCCTCCAACATTTCACAAATGAAAAAATGGATATGTTTGTAAAACCCTTTGTTTTCAAATGTTCCACAATAATTCAAAATTCAAGAACATGAAAGACACTGCAGCCTTGGCCAACCTGAAAAATCAGCAGTGGCTGAACATAGCCTAAGTCAAACAGGACACAGTATTTTGTTCCAAGACACTGAAAGGCTAGATGACACTTCCAATTACCATGTCAGATTACACAGGGAAACCACTGAAATTCATAAACATAAGCACAATTTCAACAGGAAAGAAGAGAGTTTAAAAATAAATAGGGCATGGTTTCCTGTCCTGAAAAACACAAAATGCTCTACATCCTACAACAGCACTACAGATAAGATTAGAATTTCGATAGCCAGATAGCCAATCCATATGCAAAAAAGAACCTCCTCAGGAAAGTTCCTCCATTAGCATGTCATAGCCTGGGAAACTCCTACAAGATAATGACTCAGCCCTACCCCACCTTCCTGAGTAGATATAAATTACCTGCCTACCATTTTCTTCTCACATTGACACAGAGAGTACTCCATCTTTCTGTGTCATACCTCTGAGGATGCCAGTCACAGCTGCTGGCGAAACGTCAGGCCATACAGCCTGGAAAATTACAACAACTAATAATTCAAAATACTTACCTTCTTCTTGGGGGTTTAAAGTACCACTACTGGCATGAAAGTTGTGAGCAAGCCATTTGGCTACTGCATAAATTACTTTGCCATGGAGCCATCCTTCCTGAGCTAAGACAAAAATGTGTGAGCCAGAGGCTAAAAAACTGTGAGCTAGCTCACACTAACTCAGTTTAGAGGGAACACTGGTCATGATCTCATAGCCAGGAGTTGCCTAGTACCATTGAGAATTTTGCGGTAGGTGTAATAAACTCCCAATGGGACCCTATCCCCATTACCATGGGCACTCTTTGATACTTGCATACCTCTTTCATTGGGGACCCATCCATCTGTGTGAAAACTATAGGTTCAGGCAGTACTTGGACGGGTACCCCAAGCCCAGTCACTAGTGATGGGCTGATTAAGTCCCGGCCACATCCATAATAGATCAGGGCTCTCACCCGTATCTGAGTGCCCTGCTCGGGATGTATTACAGTCACAGTCACATAGAACAAAGGGGGAGAGGTTCTCACAGAAATTGGCACATGGGACTTTCAGACCTGCCTCATTGCGCCCTTCACAGCAGGTCCCATCCATTTCCAGCAGCTCGTCTGCCTCGTCTCCACTAGAAGAGGTGCTGTCTGGCTGTTGTTGCTCTCCTGCTTGAAGTGCCTTGGGATGCTTCCTCCCCACTCCTTGCAGCTTGGGCTTTTTTGCAGAAGTCTTGTGTCTGCTCACCTTCCCCACTCTGGGGTTCTTGTCAAGAGGGCAGCTTACTATAAAATGCCCCGGGGCTCCACATCTCAGGCATAGGCCCTGACGCATCCATTGGTCTCTGATGGCCTCTCTCGTCTTGGTTTTCACCCCTCATTGTTCTGTCGCTGCCGCCGTCGCCGTGCCATTGCCCTTGTGGGAACCCAGAGCTGGTACATCCGCAAGAGGTTGGAGTGGTTCTTCATCTCACAGGCCACCTGTATCCATCCGTCCAACATTAGTGGGTTGCCCTGGGCCAGTGCCCGATCCAGAATTGCGTGGTTCAGCCCGGCCCAATAAAATTAAATGAGGACCTCTTCAGGCCACCCCTGGAGCTTTGCAGCATATGTTTTCAACTCATCAGAGTACTCCTGCACCTGGCACCCACCCGGCGCAGGCCTCTCAGGTGGGTGCGCTCTCTCTCTAGCTCCAGGGGGTCCTTGTATTGGTATCGGAGGGCCCACATGAAGGCATCACATGAGGGCACACACCTCGGAGTTCTGGTCCCTGGACATTGTGGAGGCCTACGAGCCAGTTGGCTGCCCAGTCCCGGAGGTGTGACCCAATAAAATCCACATGTTGCTTGTCTGTGGCAAAAGTGGGGCCCCAATCACGTAAAAACTTGCACACCTGCAACAGGAAAAATGCCAGCTTCTCTGGAGTGCCGTTAAATGTCACTTCCAGAGCATCATGGGGCTGCTTCAGAGCTGCTGGGGGCGCAGGCAGTTCGTTCGGACCGGGCAGGCCAGCAGGAACACCCAGAGGTGCTGGGGGAAGAAGCAGAGGCACTTGTGGAGCAGCTGGCGGCGCCCTCCCAGGTGCATCAGGGGCCTGTTCACTATTCCGGAACTCTTGCTGGATTGGCTCCATGATGATGCCCGGTATGTCCAGCACCATGTTTTGCATCTCTCGCCTTATCTCTTCAACCTCATCCCTGAACTCCCTATGGAGACATTAAACTTCAGTGTCCTCCACAACACAAATGCGCTCTGGTTCCTCCTGGAACGAGCGCCCATAGCGCCGTTGGGCACCGTCATATGCGAATCTCTCAGATCTTGGGTCGGGAGTCAACAGCCAAGTGGGCTCAGCCCAGGAGTCTTGGGTCCGTGCCCCACCCTCAGCTGCTTTAGGTTCCACGGTCGTCACCGGAGCTGCTGTGGTCCATTGCTCCAGTGCGGTGCTGTCCGCTGTAGTTGTAGGGATTTCCCCGTCCTCTCTGCTCATCACGTCTGTGGTGCAGGAAGTTGAGGAAGAAAAAGGGAGTCCTAACAATTTGTCAGGTTCCTGGTTAAATCAGTTCTCAACACCAGCCAGTTTGTAGAAAGCTAACTTTATTGAGACAGTTGATAGATACCATCCTGGACACATCTATTGTTAGGACTGAAGTTAAACACACAAAGGTTGTAGATATAGTGGATTCAAGTAAAGGCACTAAAGATCAGGACCCAATCACCCCACGGTATTTGCCCACCAGAACTAACCGTTAGCTCACCCCCTTCCCCCATAGGCACGTAGCCTTTACAAGGTAAGGACAACAGGATCACAGACATTTGAGAAGCCTGGGCATTTGGCATCGCTAAGGTGACAAGCCCCGGGCACATCAAAGAGAGAGAGAGGAACCTCCTCTCTCAATGGCAGGTGAGCTGTAAAATGCAAAATGCACAGCTGTCAGTTTTCCTGAGTTGTGGGTGATGGGGGATATTTGTGCAGTTTATTGTAATCCTCAATTTCCCCTTCTGTTTCTCCTTCTTGCCTGTTGGTTTCTGAGCACTCCTCTTGATGTGTTGTTATCTCAAAAATAGGACCACCAACTCAAACATGGCTATTCAGAAGTCAGACCCTTTGAGTTCAATAGGCTTTATAATAGGCATGCTTTGCTGGCTAAACGTTGTCTTTGTGAAAAAGTCCTTTCACTTAAAACTACTAGTAGGGTAGCTACCAGTACATAACGTTCTAGCAAACACTTTTCAGAATGAATTGTTTCTCATAGCATAGTACTTTATGAGACCTTTTATGGTTAGGTAAAGTGTTGCTTCTTTTGTGGTCAAAAAACAAACAGTTCGCTATTGTTTTATACGCCACTAGTAATTACATATATCTCTGCTAGCAGTCATCACTGTACTAGTCATAGCCATCTTAAACATCAGAAAACAGGGAGTTGGACTCACAGGGGACCATGAGAACTATTACAGATAGAATGAAAATCCCAAATTACTTTCAAAATAAGCTAGGATTAAGGTAAAATTGTTGGAGAATATTGTGCTCTTTCAGTAACCTTGAATATGCTCAAATTAAATTATATATTAAACATGCTTACTTTAGGATGCATTCACTATAGAAGACAGGGCATTATAGAATTGTCTTGTGCTTCTAAGAGTCCATCTAGCTTTCCAAACAACCTAGGGTCAAGCTTAGTGGCACCTTCAAGTAAAGTAAGTGAATCCATCTAAATTTTCTGTCAGTTCTATTGTGCTAGTTATCATTAATTTTTTAGTATGCAAGGCACTGCAGAGGGCATTCTGTGGGAAGCTAAAACAATAACCCTGTTAAAAACTAGGACTTAGTCCACAAATACAAAAAACTTGTAACTGAGATAAACCTAGTCAATGATCCATGGAAGTCCACCTTCCTGACTTAATATTCCTGTTTGTCAAGATCTGAATTGAATCAAGATAACTTTGCCTGCTACTACTCAAATGCCCCATTCTGGAAGTCCCTTGGTATATAATCTCAAATGTTACAATTGAAGGCCTGAATCATTTTGGAAGTTATGGAAGTTTCTTATTTCCTAAAGGGATGTTCATAAAAAAAGTTACAATTGACAAAGCATATCTGATATGTAGGGTTGCCAAGTGTGATTTTCGCCGCAGCGGGGAATTCCCAGCTGGTGGCTGGAGTGCGCATGCGCGCACGCAAAGTGCGCACATGCCGCATCCATGTCACTCAGAAGTGACGCGACCACGCCGGGCACGCTGGGGGTGGGGCCACGACCATCCGAGGGAAAACCATAGAGTTTTCCCTCGCATGACCATGGCCCCACCCCCAGCGTGCCCGGCGCGGTCGCGTCACTTCCGAGTGACGTGCACGTCGGGGTGGGGTTTCCCCTGAGGCCCGATCCACCGCCGGGGGGACTTGGCAAGCCTACTGATATGTCTGGTTTATTTTTTCCAAGCACTTATCCTGTTTTCCCAAAAATAAGACCTATCCCCAAAATAAGCCCTAGCAGGATTTCTATGCATTTGTGGTATAAGCCCTAGTGTGTCTTCTTGAGAAAAAATAAATATAAGTGTCTTATTTTTGGGGAAACACGGTAATTGTCATGCATTAAGAAGTCCTTGATATTTCCCACAATTGAGAATTTTTGGCGATAGATGCTATAGAGTTCCAGACATGCTTCTCCAGATCCCAGGTTTGCCAGGAGGACTTCATCTCTGTTGACTCAAATTAAAGGAAATATCACAAACCTAACCTATTTCATCCCCTCCTCCCCTCCTCCCCAGTTTATCTCCATTGGCAAATGTTACAATATCATTCTTAAAATAGCAGAATGTTCACAAAGATTTTTCCAAATTGACTCAAATCCATTACTGGTAAAAAGAAAATTGATAATATCAGCACAGTTTTACATCATAGCATTTGAAGTTTCTCTATCTGTGTAAACTTCCAGGATCTCAAAAAGGTAACTAAACATAGGTTTGACATAACATGTCCGTACAGCTCTATACCCCTGACCTGGATAGCCCAGGCTATCCCAGTTTCATCAGATCTTGGAAGCTAAGCAGGGTTGGGCCTAGCTAGTAAATGGATGGGAGACCTCCAAGGAATACCAGGATTGTGATGTGGAGGCAGGCAATGGTGAACCACCTCTGAAGTCTCTTGCCTTGAAAACCCTATGGGGTCACCATGTGGATGATTATTATTCCATATTTATTTTATCACTAGCCTGATACCTGTGCTTCGCTACGGTATTTAAATTCCATAAATCCAGTTATAATACTGATGATGTGAAATTTGAAATGTGACATTTGTTGTAGGAATTCTAACAGAGAAGATTGTAGTGTAAGAAATGAAGTGAGACATATGTACCTTTTTTCTCTACTGAAGGACCTCTCTGTAGACCACATTGGTGGTTCTGCCCTCAGGTGCTAGGATCACCAGGCTGCTTGATGAGCTTACTCTGGAGCAGGCCACATAGAACTGTCCATTTAAGAAGCAGTCATCTGTTAAGTCAACTCCTGCTACCTTCCTCTCTACTTGTGTTCCTGGATTGTTTTGCTCATATGGAGACTGTGTTGTTCTGAGCACCTCAGGGTAATCTTTCTGGTACTTGGCCTGTGCAGCTCAGTGAATTGCAGGAGTACTATGTGCAAATGTCTTTGCTGCATTCCTAAGTTGCCGCCTCCTTGTAGCGTTGGTGTATCTGGCTCACTTTTTGGGGGTAAGAGGAGAGAGGTGTGAGGGGGAGCTAGTGTGAGGGAGTGGTGATGTGGTGGACATTTCTTCAGTTTCATGAGGGAGCCACACATCAAAATGGCTCCTAGAAATGTCCTTTACTATCTCCCCATAAACATTCATACCCTGGCCCTGCTCCTACACCTGACAGACACCGGCCTATCTGTTGTTGGGGGGGATTGTATTTAAAGGCATCGGGGAGGCTGGGCCAGCAGCAGTGCAAACAGAAATGGTAGCATATCTATCTTCAACAAAGAGATTAAGATGGATTTAATTATTAGTTCAGCCCTAGTTTGTGCTAATTTGGAATCTCAAAATGGTAGCTACATACCTAATTTGTCAGTTTATTGCAAGAATTCAGGGGCTGGACAAATGCGTCAACAAATACCTCAACTATCAGAAAACATTTGCACCATAGGTCTGCACTTCTAACAGTTTCTCAGATTTGTATTTTTATTCTTGAATATAATTTACTTTGGATGTTATTCTCTCATCTGGTTTGTTCTTCCATCTAGTTGGAACTACATAGAATACTTTAGATACAAGAATCCATACAACAATATAGAATGGTACAAAAATATTCCCAGAGATCTGATCAGTACCAGTATTTCACAGCTATTCTTTCTATAGTAGAAACCCAAATAAGGCTATCACAAATTTTCTATGGCGAGCCCCTCATTTTGGACATGGTCCACAGTAATCTCAGTTCCACTTTGCTCCCCCAGTCAGAATAACGAGACAGATAACAGTTTTGGAAATAAACAAGGACCGCTTTATTAACTATTTAACACAACATTGTGGCAAGGGACCAACTAAGTGAGCACAGAACAGGCAAGGCAGGCATCACTCCCTGACCAACCTCCTTGCCCTTTTTACGGGCAGGTCATCCAGCTCCGGTCTTGAGCCAGCAATCTGGCTCGCAACCGGCAGCCCAGCAAAACTGGTTGCCACCTAGGAGCGCCTATCCCTGAAGCCTGACAACTTGCAGAGAGGAGCCTTGCCCTAAGAGGTTCCCAGGAGTGATCACCATTCCCCACCCTGGACCCTAAAATCCGAAGGCAGTTCCTGATGACCCCCTGTTCCCCTAATGGGGAAATGCCATAAGGTGCTCACCAGTTCCACTTTCTTGCCCGCACAAATCTGCCACTGCCAAGGCCAAGCCTCTGCTTTGGTCTTTGCTCCCAACTAACAGCCCAAGGCTGACCTAATCCTTTGCCGCAAGTCTTGTGAAAACAACCCATTGCCCTTGTCCGATAGATGCACCTAGTCAGCCCTTTACAGGTCCTGGAACTTGACCCATACGTCGGGATGCGGCAAAAATTGCCCTGAACCACCTTTCATGGCCTTCCTCATCTGGCGGTTGGCTTTACGCGTTGCACAGTCGATACACCAGGGTCCCCCAAGATGCGCCACACCTGGCGGGGCAGAATAGCCGACCAAACTATCTGCACACCGGGCCACCTTGCTCTTATCATCACAAGGTCAGCTTCGGCTTGTAACACCAGGGCTTTGCCATTCATAAAATCTAGGTCATTACCCCCTAAGTGCACCACCAAAACATGCGGAGGGCCCGTCCGCATCTCTTCGAATAACAGGGGAAGGAGTGCAGGCCATCTTATGCCCCTCCTTCCCATCCATTTGGCAACAGTCCACTCACTGAGGCCCAGTTGGGAAACGATGGATGTCCTCCTGACCCAGTGAGTGGCCCAAAACACCATGCTGTTGCCGCAGACGGTTACTCTTCATCTCACCCCGCAACCTGCAGCACCTGTAAGAGGAACCCCATTAATAATCTAAACGTAACATTAAACTTTGCAATCCCACACATATCCCTTGTAACAATGCGATTTCCAGCTACCTATCTACTGAATCTCACTGTTGGAATACCCCATGGCTGCCGCCATTGATGCCTCCCCAATCCAGAAGGAGTGGGTTCCGAAGTGGAACCTGCCTAATCCCAACTGGACCAGCGCCTTCTGTGTTAGGGCCCAAAATTGAAATTTAGTGAGGGGGGTACCATCCCTATGCTGAAACAGGTAGCCTACGCCCCTGCCCCACATGGCTAAATATTGGCGTAAAGCCAGCACTGGGCATAACTCCACCTCAGAACAATGCCTCGTGGGACTCAGTGTTCGGTGCCTCTTCAGGGGCGCAGTCTGGGTGGAGGCGGTCCAGCCGGGTTGTCAGGTAGTGGCCAAGGAGGAGCTCTGCTGGGCTGTGCCCTGTCGTGGTGAGGGGCGTAGTTCGCTGGCCAAAAAGAAAGGCAGCCAATCTTAAGGTCCCAGTCCTTTGAGTCCAAGCGACGGAGTGCGTCTTTGGTCGTCCGGACCATGTGATCTGCTTGGCCGTTAGTCGCGGGATGAAAGGGGGCAGACCTGACATGGCGGATCCCATAGTACCGGGTGAAGTCCTGGAACTTGCTGGATGTGAACGCAGTCCTGTTGTCCATTACTAAAGTGTCAGGGATGCCCTGTGCACTGAAAATCCGCCACATAGCCCAGATCATTACTTTAGAGGAAGTGGAGGGCACGGGGACTATCTCCAGCCATTTGATATAGGCATTTACCAGGATGAAGAAGAGTTGCCCCTGGAATGGTCCCACAAAGTCCAAGTGCAATCTGGACCAGGGGCGGTGGGAGGATTCCCAGGCTCGTTCTGGGGCCCGGGGTGGCTCCGGTCGGGAAACTTGGCAAGGCTGGCACGTCTTCACTACATCCTCTATGTCCCAGTCCAGCCCCGGCCACCAGACATAACTTCTGGCCAGAGCTGTCATTCACACCACCCCGGGATGTGCTTCGTGAAGGGCAGTGAGGACCTGTTCCCATAATGGCGTAGGGATGACCACCCGGCTTCTTCCCTCCGGGAAGTGAATGCTGTGAATTCCGGCTCTGCATTGGCCAAGGGCCACCCCCTCACCACCCAGTCAAAAACGTGGCAGAGCACCTTGTTTTTGGCCGTGCAGCAAGCAACGTCTTTGATGTGGACCAGCTGGTCCGGGAGGGACTCCAGGTGCGCGATCAGATGAGCTGTGGCCGGATCTGGGTCACATGCAGGCAGCGGGAGGCGGCTCAAAGCATCCACGTGGCCCATCGCTTTCCCCGGGCAGTGTGTGAGGGTGTAGGAGTGCCCTGCCAGGAAAATCGACCACTGGAGCACCCGAGGGGAGATCATGTGAGGGTTCTGGCGGTCGGGGACCAGGAGGCCGAGCAGCGGCTTGTGGTCCATAAGGACCGTGAAGGGCCATCCGTACAAGTAATGGTGAAACGTTTTCACCCCCGCCATTATAGCCAGCGCCTCTTTATCTATCTGTGTGTAGTTATGCTCTGCCACAGACAGCGTCCGAGAATAATCTGCAACCGGTACCACGTGGCCATCTGGCAGCCGATGGCCCAGGTCTGCCCCAACCCCATAAAGTGATGTATCACAAGCAAGGACTACTGGGAGCACTTCATTGAAATGAGTGAGGATGGAATTAGAAATCAGAAGGTCCTTAACAGCCTGGAATGCGGCAGCTTGGGGTTGACCCCAGACCCATGGTGTGGACTTGTCCAGGAGGCGGTGGAGCAGTTCAGCAACCGTGGCCTTGAGGGGCAGGAAAAAATGGAAAAAGTTCAGAAGCCCCAAGAAGGCCTGCAGCTCTGACTTGGACACGGGAGGGGGAGCTTGGGTGATGGCCTTCACCTTGTCCTCGGTGGGGTGGATGCCACTGGTGTCGACCACGAAGCCCAGAAACTCCCCGCGAGGGACCCCCAGGAGGCATTTTTCCTTCTTGACCTTGAGGCCAGCCGCGTCGTTCTTCTGGAGCACCGCCCGGAGCCGGTTGGCAAAGGACACTGAGTCTGGAGCCGCGATGAGTACGTCGTCTAAAAACGGCTGTACTCCGGGGATACCTTTAAGAAGGGAATCCATAAAAGACTGAAAGATCCCTGGCATGACCGATACCCCGAACTGGAGGCGGTGTACCCTGAAAGCCCCCTTGTGGGTGGTAATCGTTTGGGTCTCGGCGGTGGCGCCATCAACCGGTAACTGCTGATACGCCTGAGCTAAGTCCAATTTGCCGAAGACCCGGCCCCCACCAGAGCAGCCAACACATGGCTGACCACCGGCACCGGATAAGCATGGGCCTGCAGGGCCTTGTTCAACGTGCATTTGTAATCTGCACAAATGCGCACATCACCATTAGGCTTTACTGGGGTAACTATAGGGGTCTCCCATTGGGCGGACGCGACTGGTTCCAGCACCCCTTTTTCCACCAGGTGGTCGAGCTTGGCCTCAATCTTAGGCTTCATTGCAATTGGGGGTAGCATGGCCTTAATCTGGATTGGGTGGACCACGGGATTTAGGTCTAGCGAGATGAGGGGCCCGGAATACCGCCCAAGTGTGCCGTCGAAAACTCGGGGAAACTCTGCACACACGGACTCAAACCCTTGGGACCGGACGTGGTGAACACCTGAGACCAACAACCCCAGAGGGCTGAACCAAGAGAGGCCCAGTAGACTGGAGAGCCGCCCGTCCACCACCAGCAGGTCCAGGAGGCTGTCAAAGTCTTTGAATTGAACCCGGAACTTGCCCCAGCCCCGCACCACCACGGGGTTCTTATTAAAGTCCCACAAGGTTAACCCCCGTGGGTTTTGTAGGGGGGGTCCCCCTGAGGACAGAGCGTGTGGAGCGTCTCCACGGAGATAATGGAAAAAGATGACCCTGTGTCAATTTCCATGCTACAGTGGGACCCCTCTATTAGGACAGTCATGTGCATTTTGTTGCGGCTATTGGGGGGCAAGTTACATACCAGGTGTTGCTGCTGGTGGGTTGAGAGGGCGTGGAGGTCAGTGTGAAGGTCCATCAAGGTCTGGTAGGCCAACGTCTTCTGGCGCTGTCCTTTGGAGCAGCAGACCCGGGAGATGTGCCCCGATTTGTTGCACGTCCGGCAGACAGCATTCCGGAAATGGCACGACTGGAGTTCGTGCTCTTCCCCACAGCTGGCACAAGCAGACGAGGCAGACGACGACTGTTTGGCTGAGATGGATCCTGCTGCATGATGAGGTTGCTGGGATGGCTGGTGGTGGACCTGCAGGACCTCCTCGTTGTCTTAGACGTCGGAACCAATGGCCGCTTGTGTGCGGTGGACCGCCTTGGCGCGGCGGTCTTGGTGAGACTTCTCATACACAGTGGCCTCCTGGAGTACTTTGTCCAGATCTAGGTTGTCTTGGCTGACCAGCTTCCTCCCAAGTTTGGGCTCCCGTAGGCCCAAAAGTAACTGATTGAGGAGAGCGTCAGCCAAATCCGGGAATGAACATTTCGTGGCGGCATGCCGCAGGGCCACTAGAAAGTCAGAGATGGTCTCATAGGGACCCTGGACTTGTGTAAAAAAGTCCATCTGCTCAGCAAACTTCATAGGTTTGGGTGCCAGGTGGTCCGAGAGCGCCTTGACCAAAGTGGTGTACGTCACATCTTTGGTCAGCCGGGGCACTATCAGGTCCTTCAGTAAGAGATGCGCCTCCATACCACAGTGCCGGAGGAGATACGCCTTCTTCTTCCCCGGATCTGTAATGTCATGGATGATGAAGTGGCTCTCAAGGGCCTCCAGCCAGGTCTCCCATTGTGTGGGGTGGGAGATGTCGAAAGCTGGGAGGCTCTCAGAGGCAGCAGCCCTCTTACGCTTCCACGTGGAGGTGAGGCTCGGGAGCGGTGGTAGCGATCGGTGGGTGAGGAGCGGTGCGGTGCTGCTCTCTGGGTCAGCGGTGCAATGCTCGGTGCTGGGAGTGGTGCGGTGAGCAGCAACCAGAGATGCAGCACGAGGTGGAGCAGTGTGCGGTGATCTCAGTGCTGAGACTCGATGTGATGCTTGGGTTTTGGTCTCTGTTTATGGGATGATGAATCCCACCTTCGTCGCCAGTGAAAAGTACTGAGACTGACGAGTGATTTCAGCTCTCATCCTTTTATTTGTGCAGAACAAGACAACTTTAGCCGGCTCGGAGGCCAGCTTATATTCCCGGTGAACCCCCTACCCAAAACACCCCCCACACTGCAATAGGCTATTTACAGTGGCCGAGAGTTCCATGGGCTCTCGGCTGGGAGCCTAGCCTTCTGATTGGTGCGTGCTAGGATCTGCTTAGTCCATTGTTTCCCGGAGCAAAGCTCGGAGGTTTAGCAGGACCGTGTGGAGCCCCCGTCTGCCACGCGGTTGGGACTGGATATATTACAACTGAAAACATTGTTACAAATTTTATTTAAGTGGGACTTAAGTATGAATAGGTTCTTTGGATCAGTCTGTTTTTCTGTTTCTTTCCAGGTGCTTTGGGGGGGGGGGCTGAAAGAGGTGTGAGGGGGAGTTGGTCTGAGGGAGTGGTGATGTGGTGGACATTTCTTCAGGTTCATGAGGGAGGCACGCATCAAAATGGCTCCTAGAAAGGTCCTTTACTGTCTCCCAGTGAACATTCATAAATTCAATTGCCATGAGAAATGTCTATTCAGGAGTCTTGAATCACTGATTTCTGTAACTGTCCTCAATTGTCTGCAGTCTTTTTAAACTGTGTTTTTACCTCAGAATGTTGAGATCCACAGCTGAGCAATCAGAGGGAGGTGGGTGCAAGCAGCCAGGTTTTACCTCAGACCTCTGAGCTACACAGTTGATCAATGAGCGGGATATAAAGTCGAATGTATATATAATTAAAGGGGGGGCAAGGAGGCAGCAGCCTGCCAGGCACATGGAAAACAATTGGGTGAACACATTTTGCCCCTGTTTTTACCTCCTTAGGGGTTGTGTTTCTCAGAAATCTCTTTGAAGTGGGGGTTGACATCATTGTAGGAATTCACTCCCCTTATTTGGGGTATCTTGGTGCAGGGGTTTGGTTTGGGCATTGAATTTTGGTTGAGGACAGCAACGGTTCCATCTTGGCTGGCACCCTTCCCATTCCCTGTTGTTTACATCTATTTTGCGCTCCTCCCCCCTGCCGTCAGTGGGAGTTGGAATGAGGACTGGTTATTCACCATCTGTCTTTAATTTTGTTCTAATGTTTTTAATTAATTTTATCTTGTTTTATCTCTGGTTGTAGATCGCCCAGAGCCCTGCAGTAGCAGGGGTGGGTGATTCATAAATATAACTAACAACAACAAAACAACTTGGGGGGTGCAGGGCATACCCCTTTTTCTTTAAAAAGGCTTCTCATTTATGTTACATTTAAGAAGTGGGCCACAACTATGTATTCAAAACAACATCTGAGCAATCAGATATTAAGCACGTTCATATGAACCAATTTTCTACAACCCACATTGTGAGAAGTTAAATAACCTAATACGGGAAACCACTTTTCTACAGATTTAGGGTATATTTCCATAGTGGGTGGGAGTGTGTCTAATGCCATTGGGGAGGCTGGCCCAGCAGCACTGATAAAGTGTTTCTGCTCGGGTGGCCTCCCTGATGGATTAAAGTACCCTGGCCCTACTCCTACACCTGACAGATACCCACCTGTCCGGAGTTAGGGATATCAGTGAAGCTGGGCCAGCAGCAGCGCTAAGGCAATCCTACTGAGCAAGTCTCCCTGACAGCTGTAAGCATCCCATCCCCTCTCCTATACCTGACACGCAACTGCCTATCCAGTGTGGGAGGGGGTGGAGTATTGCAAGCCACTGTGGAGACTGGGCTGGCAGGATTGCTAAGGTGTTACTGCTGGGGTGGCTCCCTGATGGCTTTAAGCACCCTGTACCCGCT
>NW_015170942.1:261885-272694 GCF_001447785.1 Gekko japonicus
CTGCACTTCACAGATGGTTGTTGGGTATTCCTGGTTTCCTCAACTGTCATTAGCTCTCTGCAGTCTCCTGTAACTGTTTTTTTTAACCTCAGAACACTGAGCTCTGCAGCTGACCAATCAGAGAGTGGCGGGTGCAAGGAGGGAGCAGCCTGACAGCCACATAGGAAGCAATGGAAGAAATGCATTTTACCCCTTTTGACCCCCTTAGGAGTCGAATTTCTAAAAATACCTTCTTAGTGGGCATCTACGTCATGGTAGGAGGGCTCTCCCCAAATTTCGTGTTTCTAGGTCCAGGGGTTTGGCCTGGGCATTGATTTTATGGTGAGGGGACTTTGTTTTATATATATAGAAGTGGCATAATGTTGTGCTTCAGATCTTTCACACTCCTTCACAATTTATAGTGATTATGCTGACGGTATAGAATCAGCAGCCTAAACTATTCATTTGCTGCACTGACATCCCTATCTGAATAGGTTTCCTGTAGAAATGTTACACTCTTAAAACTGAGAGTGCCATTAAATTTTCTCTGTCTGTTTGTACCTTAAGCCTTCAATGCTCCCACTAAGCTGTGGAGTCTTTTAAGCAAAAATTCTACTTTGTGAGCTGGCATGAAAATTGTGAGCGAGCAATTTGGCTGCTGCATAAATTAGTTTGCTCTGGAGCCATCCTTCCTGAGCAAAGACAAAAATGTGTGAGCTGGAGGCTAAAAAACTGTGAGCTAGCTCACACTAACTCAGCTTAGAGGGAACTCTGGTTACAATGACTCCTAAAAGTAAGGAGCCATGGAACAGCAGTGCTTGCAACTGTGGTTCTACCACGACACAGGTGACATGTGGTATTCTCAGATGTTAAGCTCTCCTCTGTAATGTATACCAACACATGTCTTTGTGTCTTGATGTATTTTCCCTGCCTCCATTTGTGGAATAGGGTAAGGCACAACTTGATATAACAACACTGGTAAATGCTGCTACAATTTATAGGAGAAATGGAAGAACCCAGTATGCAGAATCCCTGTGTCATCCATAATGTACAGTTCTACCCTTAGGATGTTGTGTTTTCTATAGCCTTAGGGCTATGTTTTCTGGTCTCCTATCTTGGCTCCTGGAAATAAGATATCAAGACTCCAAAGAATGCTATGATGTTATTTCAACCAAACTTGAAAGTTTCCCAGTTCTTTATAGCTAGTTCACATGGGCATGTACATCACTTGATTTCTTGTCCCTTGATTATTCAACCGGATACTTGCACATGACTGTGGGGATGGACTCCATTGAAAAGCATTGTGTTTGAGATTATATGAATGTTCTGTGTTTGATCTGTGATGGCTCATTCACAAAGAAATATGATCATTGGATGCATCAAGGTGATAAAGATATATATAAGCAGTATCAAATTCCTCTGCAATAGTGCTTCAGCCAAACATCTTGCTTGTACTCCCAGATTAATTTATGTGATATTTATTTCTGGGGTGGGGTATGACTGCTTACTTCCTCATGAGCTTCTTGGAAAAGGATCCTGAACCTAGATTAACATTGCACAAGAAAAGAACAAGGCTGAAATATTAGCATTTGTCAAATTAAAATATTTTGATTTCTTTTAGCTTTCCATTCTTTCACTGGTAATTATTTTACAGGCAAGTGATGAACATTTTCTTTCAGATAAAGTGTTGCATATAAAGTGTTATTAGGGAAAAGGATGAAAAATGAATGAACATTGTGCTAGAAGTCATTCAGCAATGAAAGCCGCCATAGTACAGTAGTAGTTTTTTCTTCAGTACTTTGTAAAATATAATATCAGACTTGTGCTTTGAAATACAGCAAAAGATTTATCTTTCACTTGATTATCCAGAACTCTTGCTTGACCAGAATCTCACAGAGTGCAAGCTCCATCCCCGGAGTCAGCATACCCCTGCATCTTGGATGCATGTGCACCCCACTCCAGCTAACCAGCTTGATGCCTCCAGCCATTCCTGGGCTTCTGACATCCAGTTATTCCAGTTGATGGCATGGTGTAGTGGACAGAGTGGTGGCATAGGATCCTAAAAGACCCAGGTTCAAATTCCCATTTCTACAATGGAAGCTTGCTGGGTGACCTTCTGCCTGTTACAAACTCTCAGCCTGGCCTACCTCACAAAGTTGTTATAAGAAATGGAATGATGTTCCAAGCGGCTTTGAGACCTGACAGTAGAGAAAAGCAAGATATAAATAAATAAATAGAATACTACAGCAGGATCAACGTTCTAATAGAATAGGTAAAGGTAAAGGTTCCCTTGCTCGAAAGTCAGTCGAATCCGACTCTAGGGTTGCAGTGCTCATCTCCGTTTCAAAGCCGAAGAGCCAGCACTGTTCGAAGATATTTCCGTGGTCATGTGGCCGGCATGACTAAACACCAAGGCACACGGAACGCTGTTACCTTCCCACTGAAGTGGTACCTATTTATCTACTTGCAATTTCTTGCTTTCGAACTGCTAGGTTGGCAGGAGCTGGAACTAGAGATGGGAGCTCACTCCATCATGCAGCACATTTTGGTCTTGAACTGCTGAACTACCGACCTTCCACAGCCTGCAGTTCAGCGTCTTAACCACTTGAGCCACCTGGCTACAAAATGCTGTACCATATGCTACATTACCACATGTATTTTAGTTTTTGCCATTCAAGAGGTAGGTAAAATAGAAGTTGAAATCAGAAAACACAAGTGTTATAGTAAAAAAAGTCTCATACAGTCACAAGACTAGCAGCATTTTTTCTTAATAAATATGTTTGACTTTATAACACTGAAAATGTTGAATTTTTCAACAGCCTGTTATCAACGTAAACATTATAATACAATAATTGCTGACAACATTGTGGAGAGCAGGAGTTTACAGTCCCAGTGCAAGGGAGGGGAGAGGGCAGTGAAGGTGAGGAACCACCTTTACAATAACCTGCCAATAAACACAATCACTCACAACGTTTTGGAATAATGGCCACAACTTTTATTGGTTACAGCTGTAAGAAGCCTTGGCACAGCATGTGACCACCAGATCCTGGCTTCGACTGACCCGCCTGCCAGTCGATATACCCTGTCTCACTCCAGCCCACCTGCTGGGGCGGGGAGTTCCATGGGATGGCAGCATGTCAGATTCCACAAGGACGATTGCCACTAAGTGGTCTCCCCTGCCACCTGAGTGTGAGAGAAACCCGTTGGCAGCCCCTGAGCTAGGCATGTCCCTTGAAAACCCTCACCCCAAGATCCCTTAAGGGGGAATCCCCATACACTGGGAAAATGAGCATGCAGGCCCCATGCTCAGGACGCTCCCTCCAAGCTCCGGGATGCAGCAGCTTCTGGCTCCCAGCCTCAGAAGGCTGCCCACAAGCAATGCAGGCTGCTGCCGCTCCTGTCCCTTGCTTGTGCTCTGGCCAATCCTCTGCTAGCCTGCCTGCTGGCTAAAGGATTCCGCAGCCTGCTTATCCCAACCAGGTGGCATGAGTATGCCGAAAGGAAAGCAATTGCTGATAAAGTTAGAAAGGAGCGATGAAGAGGTGAGGCAAAAGGAGCAGCACAAGCGATCCCACGTGGCGAGGTGGGCTGGTTGGGCACTTCAGTGTGCTTTCCCCCCAGTGGCCCCTCCCCTTCACCCGGGCACAGCTCAGGCTCCATCATAGGCCCACTTGGGAGGGGGAGGGCCAGGTTTTCCTGTTGTTGCTGCTGCCCGGCCCACAAGCTGCTTGCAGCCTGTCCTGCCTTGCAAGACGTGGCCAGGCATGGCCAATGGCACCCCTGCTGGCTCTCCCTGCCCATGCAGGACCACAAATGGGACCTACGGGTGAGTTTGTGCCCTAGCATTCTTTAAAATATAATGTTCATTTTCAATTTAGAAAACCCAGAAGTGGAACTTCTATGAAGTACACTATTGGGCAGACTGCACTAGTTGATTTGGGGACTCTTGTAAGCCAAAGCTTACAAAAATTGGTGTCTTTCTCTTTGTTCTTATTTCCCTGGCTGCATTACAGTGTATATGTTACCAAAGTTTATAATTACTGGGTTCAGAATGTCAATTCATCCAGTTCATAATATCTCTCTCTATAATAATTCTCTGTTGGTGGTGGCACGTTGCTGAACATTCCACACGCTCCCAAATCAATACGCTCTGTGATGTGTCACTCAGAAGCTGTCCCTATCCACTGGCTGCGTTGCCTGAGTCCCGCCTCCAACATTCTAAACAGTTTGCTTTTCCTCAACCCCCATAGCCAGTCGGAACACAGAGGTCATTTGCATATGCGGCCTCATTGGCCTTTGCCTCTAACGTTCTAAACAGTTTGCTGTTGCTGTTGGGAGTCACTGAACGTGTCCTGAAGTAAAATTGCCAGTCTCCCCGTGGGGCCTAGAGATCACACAGAAATCACCGTGTTCCACAGCCACAGCAAATCATTTCCCCTACAGAAAATTTCCCAGCTATTACAACTGATCTTCAGATAACCAAGATCAGTTCTCCTGGAGACAATGGCTACTTTGGGCAGTGGACTCTATGGCATTATACCCTGCTGAAGTCTCTCCCCACCCCAAACCCTGCCCTCCCCAGGCTCTACCCCTCAAATCTGCAGGTATTTCCCAACCCAGAGGTGGCAACCATGTAATCTGCTATGGAACCACTTTCCAGACCCTTGGAACCCAGAAAACATGGCACAGGAGGAGGTGCTTTTCTACCTTAGCTGCCACTGCATAACACCCCCATTCTGGCCAAAAAAATAAGTCAGAGGTTGTCCTCCCATTCTACCCACTTGGGGCAGCAAAATGACTTGAGACAGTCCTGCCTTATAGCTAAACAGAAGGAAAGAAACATGGCTTGTCTCCCTCCATTTCCCCCTTCCCTCTGCCACCCCACCAGTCACATTCAGGATACTCATCTGGAGCTTCCTTCTAGATCTCGTATTTTTTCCCACAACGGACATTACTCCTAGTTCACTACATAAATGCTGTTTTCACCAGTTCTCTCCTGTTCAGAATGCAAAATGAGATTCTGTGCCTGTACAGTCAGCATTCAGGCTGACCAGGCAGCTTTGTAGGCAAATGCACAATCTTTCTTTAATAAAAGTCTTTAAAAGTCTCGTGAACTATAAAGTTGCCTGTTTTGTAGACGAATGTGTAGAAGTTCTTAGTCCCTTACTCTTGACCAGATTCTTATAGATCACTGTATAAGCAAACCATTGGACTGAACATCTTTTTTATCTGAAAAGTATCTTGTTTGTTTGGAAGAGGTATGAATATTCTTATATAGATATAGATACAGATATATATCCCCCCTCTATTTGAATTACCCATATGGGTAGGCATTGAAGCAAGGCAAAATAAGGCACAAGTCACTTCGTTCATTTTTAGTATTAAATATTTTGGTAATTTGTGGGACTGTTGAGGACTGGGTTAGTGGCAGTTTAACTGTGAGTATGATTAATTCCAAACACTATAATATTTAAATTCTGCATGCTTTAAATCCGGTTACTCTTGAAAGAAAAACAGTGAATAGCTACATCCTTTTAAGACCACTGAAGAAGGGTATAACTCTGTTTAGGATTGTACTGTTAATTATATTTAGCCATGGTTTTTGGTTTTTACCGTGTAATTTTGTGCTTAGAGTAGAGTAAATATGCACTGTTAATGATGCAAAGATCAGTAGTGATGCTTAACACATTTGTATTCATGGTGAAGTTGTGTATAAATGGCTATATGTGCATATGCACAGATATATCATATATTTCTACATGGTTTCAATTTAAAGATTCATTCTTGGTTAACCCTCCCCTGAGCAATCTTGTTTCTCCCAATAGATTGTAGGTTAGAGTGAAAGGAAAGAAAACAGTGTTTCTGTGATTCAGTGTGCTCTGCTTTGTTGCTTTTCCAGAGACAGAAATAGAAGTGTTTGTTTTAAATTCTGTACAAGTGTACTCAGAGGTACCTAGAACAGGATCTAACTGGTGTGTGTAGTATAGATTCAGTAACAATTTAATGTCCTTATACAATTTCAAGGCCCCATCTTTCTATTTGTTTTTACTTTCCACAGAGCAGCTATTCCAGCTTTCTTTTCTGGTTGTCAGGACTGGCTGTTGTTTCTTAGCAACAGCTGGTCATTGGCGTCTGAATAACCCAGCTATGTTTAATCAGAATTAATGTAGTAATTCTTGATCATTTAGATGGGGGAAAGTTGCAATGTCATACAGGTGATACAGGTTACTGCAGGCTGGTCCTATTAACGGTTGCTTGCAAACCCCCCCCCCCCCCCAGTCTTATGACACCTCAAGGTCTCCAAGACAGAAAATAAAGAGCCGCACTAGTCACAGGTGATAAAAAATAAAGCCAAGAACGACTTGAAGAATGACTGTAAGATGAACAAATTCCCATAATGAAGCTTGTTGGCAAAACGCGTAGGGAATTTTTGGAATTGATTAATAAAATATATTTTTACCTGATTTTGCACCATTGGCCTTGGCTTTATTTGTTATCACCTCAGGGTCTCCAACAGCTTTACTGAAGTGTTGGTTTTTGGAAAGTAAAGCCTACTAGGAATGGCCTGGGATGTGGTTTAAGATTTTTCTATTCCTTAAAAAGAGACTACTACTTGAGTGAAACATTCACAAACCTTTTCCTAATAACATTTCATGTATATAGGGAAATATTTATTTTTAAAGACTACCAGAATATGCTGAGTGTATTACGTCAGTCTGTCGTAAGGAAAACCCATTCCTATACATGCCTAAATATGCACATAAGCATATACATAGGTAGGGTTGCCAGACCCCTGATCTGGGCGGAGGTTCCTGATTTTCAGGGCTTGGATCTGCTGCTGGCCAGCTGGCCAGCGTGGGAAGCCCCACCCCAAACAGGGATGTCACCAGATGACATCCTCAACGTGATGACATCACCTGGAAGTGACATCATAGCATCGCCGACGTCAGGGGGTGACACAGTAGTTTTTGGGCAAACTCTATGGTTTTGAAGGCAGAAAACCAGAGTTTTGCCCAAAAACTAAAGTGTCACCCACAATGTCGGCAATGTGATGATGTCACTTTTGGGTGATGTCATTCTGCACACCCCCACGTAGAAGATTCAGGGCAGGACCTGGGAGCCCCCCCGCTGGATTAAAGGTAGGACCTGGCAACCCTAGGTATAGGTCACCTAGTTTTATTGCAGACTCAGATTTTGGAGTTTTGCCTTCATTGTAGAGACCAGTCTTAGAGATCGGACAGGATGTTGGCCAGTGTAGTTGCCAGCATAGTGACACTATGTTAACCACTGCAGTTTGTGTGCAGTGTACTTGGGGGGGGGCAGAACAGATGACCAATTCCAAGTTGCACTCATAGAAACCCTGCCAATGGGTGAAAACCACTGAGCAGAATATTGAAGCCACTATGAGGTGAAGATTTTCAGGGGAAAAGTTTTCTTGACGGCCTCAAAGTAGTCATTGTCCCTATTTAAAAAGCCAATTTTTAATAATGGTTTTGGGCCAGTTTTAGAATTTCCTTTTTCAGTAAGATAATGGAACTGACAGTTTTCACAGTTTTCACGTCCTAACGAACGTTCATTTTACTTCAGCATTCTTTAAATGCACCTGAATGGCACTGATTTCCTGAAACCATTGCAGCCAAACTAACAGCCTTCGTAAGGTATGAAGATTTTTTTTGTGAACAAATGTGAATCACCAGAACTGTTTTATAAGATGGTGGTGAACAGGAATTTGAAGATTATATTCATAAAAACTGATTATTATATTATTATATTTCATCTCTGTAGTTTTATAAGATAGATCCTGCATATTGATAAAAGCTTCATCCTCTCCAAGTTTTGTGTGTCTTCTGCTGTTTCCATTTATAGTAGGAAGAAACCCTGCTGGATCCTAACGAACGTTCATTTTACTTCAGCATCCTGTTTCCACAGTGGATAACTGGATGCCACAGAATGTATGCAAATTGGGCATGGTGGCCAAAGGCCCCCCCACCGCCCCCCGTTATTGTCTTCCAGTAACAGGTATTTTGAAGTATACGTCTCTGAATGTGACAGCTCGCCATGACTATATCATCTTGTCTAATCCTTGTTAGAAATGGACGCTTAGCAGCTGGAATTACAAAAGCAATTAGAAGTCACGGCAGGTAATTAAAACTTTTGAAACAAATGTTCTTTTCAGAATATCACTATGTCTAACAGGGAATTTGTTGGTCCCTGTGTGGGTTATGAAAAATGCGCAATGAGGCCCCTCACAAACAACGTAAGAGTTGCTAACTACTTGATGGGCTCCCCAGGTATGCAGAAAAAACAATTTTGTAAATTAACCAAAAAACCCCATAAATTGGCCTGAATTAGGATAAATAATACCATAAAGATATTGAAATTTTGGGTTGTATATGTGATTTACTAGTGCCAATGTAGAGTTACTGCAGTCTGAGCAGACAGATCTCACTGCATATTTGCACTTAAGTTAAAAAAAAAAAGGCATGAAATGCAGTCACAGATCTCCCACATACTTGGGCTGTCTGAGATATTTAGCAAAATGCTGGAAATCTATTCAAGTACTTATTTCCTAATGGTTGGTGATCATGTCACTGATGTTCAAATATTTCATTTTAATTTTAATTTCATTTTTAATTCTGGTAGAAATCAGTTCAGTAATATTACATGGCAGCCATTTGACAAAACCTCATTTCATTCAAGATGCTATAATGTCGTTGATTAAATCAGTTCATTAGCTTATATTTTCTAAATAATTATGTTTGTTAATTTTTAAAACATACTACATTTAACTGCAACTGAACCCTTCTCCTCCACCAACCTGCAGAGGTCCATTACTTGTATTGGCTACAGATTGGAACTTAGAACTCAGGCAGAGTGTATGGAATTGTTCATAAGCAACTGGTCCTGATGATGAAGTACATAATGTATTCTGTCTCAGATCCAGCCAGGCAAGATGCCTTCCTTGGGCACTGCAGTGATTCAGTCAGAAGGTGCCAAATGGTTTATTAGCAAGGGGGTAAACTCATGCCCAATATTCTCTATAAATGTCTCTCTGGCAGCTTTTAGCTCAGCCAAGCTTACTTCCAGTTCTGGAGGCAGCTGGGGGGGGGGGGTCAATAAATGTGTCCATGCCTAAGGAAAGAAAGAAACATGGGCGAGAGAAGAAATATGGAAGGAAAAATCTCAGTTGCTGCCAAGGAAATAATAGCCCTGGCCCAAATAATAGTCTCTTCCATTGCAGATGCAGTACCCTGCCTTTTACTTTCCAAGACAATTTAGAGTCTCCAAAGCTTTGAATGCAGAAGGACTGAAAGATAAGTGCACCATCCCTATTAAGGTATCTTGTAATTTCAGGTTGAATATAGAGAGAAAAGATATAATTTGTTTAATAGGTGGCTATTCCCCCTCCACCCTTTCCATGCACATTTAACTTTACCTCCTTTTAACCTCAAAACTGTCTCTTTTCATCTGTATGGACAAAATATCTTGTGAGTCGTGTTGTGGCTAGCATGGTGGTCATGGGCTGTACTCTGCCATAAAACTTCCTGAGTGACCTTGGGCAATCAGTCTGTTTTAGCCTAATAAACCCTTACAGGGCTGTTGTGAGGATGAAATAGGGGTGGTGAGAATGAAGCACACTGCTGTGAACCTTTCAGTGTGGTACGGCAGGATAAAAAAGTAATAAATACATTTTAATTTTCCTTCTCCCCTGAAATGTGTTAATTCAGGATATTTGGCAGTATCTCTGCAAACACATCTTTCAAACTCACATTTGTTGAATGCAGGTGTGTGTGTGTGTGTGTGTGTGTGGGTCTCACAGAGGAAGATATGTTGGCAGGTGGGAGAGGAGCTTGGCCTTTTCCACACCTCCTATCTCTCCCCCTTACATGCCTCTCCCACTAGCCTTTTTCCCTTTGTTGGGCTCACTTATGACTCCAGAGTCTGGTTGGGGAAAGTAATACAAAAGAATAGCATCAGGAAAGTACGTGTTGGGGGTAATCAATAGACAGGGGGATATTTACATATTTTCCTCATGCCCTCTGATTTTTCTCTGCAAGTCCTTGTAGTCACCATATTAGTAGCATAAGGGAAACTTCGTGTTACCCTACTAATACCTAGGTGTGTCCTTACTTGAGCTATCTGGTTTGAACCATTTCTCAAGGCGCAACTTGACATTTGTGATTGCTACCAGAGCTTCTCCAATTTTTCAACAGCTACATCACAGATAGGGCTGTCAACTGGACTGGAGAATGATGTCCTGTCATCTAATAGACTGTTAAAGACTCCCATTTCAACCTAGACAAGACCTGTTTCTGCAAAACAAATCAAACTAATCTGTATGTTATTGTTCCTTGTGACACTAAATTAAAAAAAAATAGAATACTAAAATTTAAATCCTATACATGCTTATCCTGGGCATAAATCAACAGTGGAGTTGAGCTTGGGAGTTCAGTGAGGGAATTCAAGGGGGAGCAGGAGAGAACCCCTGTAGTCTCAGTTTCCTGAAAAAGGGCATACAAACTCCATATCAGCAAGGATGGCAGTGTACTGCATTATCCTTCCCGCTACAAATAATCTGCATAGATTCAGGTCCCATTTCAACCCTAAAACACCTTTTAACAACCAATCTCTCCCTTATAATAATTGAATAGCAACGTTCTATTTCGCAACGTTCTAAAAGGCCCGCCTTTAGTGTCTGGCCGGAAGAACTGCCACTCAGAAGACACTGGCTGGGTTGACTGGCTGCTTTGTGCAGTCCCGCCCAGCGTTCCAAGGTCATTTTCATGTGGAAGCTGATTGGACTTCACTCCATTCCACACCTCAAACTCA
>NW_015170942.1:273169-274765 GCF_001447785.1 Gekko japonicus
CCTGCCCAATGCTGCCCTCTACAGAATCCACCCCCCAAACCTCCAGGTATTTCCCTCCTTAGAGCTGGCAACCCTACATTCCCCTCAGTGCCTGTTGGTAGGCAACTAAGCTTGGTCCTGTCACCTACTTTGGCCTTTGGGAGAAAACACATTGGGGCCAGTCCTGATAGGGTTGCCAACTCCAGATGGGAAATTCCTGGAGATTTGAGGGATGGAGCCTGAAGAGGGTGAGGTTTGAGGAGGGGTGGGACCTCAGACAGGTACACTGCCATAGACTCCACCCTCCAAACCAGTCAGTCCCACATAGGGAACCATTGTTGCCAATCTCCAGGTGAGGGCTGGAGAGCACTCAGAATTACAACTGTTCTGCAGAAGGGAGGGCAGAAGTCAGCTGAAGTCAAAGGGGCAGATAATGGTAGGTTGATGGTTAGCTGGGAAGGAGATGGGGTTGCCAACTACATGCTGACAAATTCCTGGGGATTTGAGGGGTGGAGCCTGGAGAGGGTGGGGTTTGCAGAGGGGTGGGACCTCAGACAGGTAGAATGCCATAGACTACACCCTCCAAACCAGCCACTTTGTCCTGGGTAACAATTGCTGCCAATCTCCAGGTGAGGGCTACAGATCACTCACAATTACAACTGCTCTTCAGGTAGCAGAGATCAGTTCCTCTGGAGAAAACAGTGGACTCTGTCATTATACCCTGCTGAGGTCACCACAGCAAATTGACACTGTTTGCCCAAAGCCAGAGCGCTGCCCCAGAGCCTCTTTCTAGATCCTGTTGTATTGCTTTCACAACGGGCTTTACTGCTAGTTCAGTTATGAAGGTAGAAAGCCAGCAGGGGAGTTGGGGGTATCCAGTATTTTGCAGGGAGTGCCACATGTATGTGCACTGAGCAGAAATTGTGGGTGTGTGCTCAATGCACGGAGCTCTTGGCTCTCAAGGAACATGTTTCTTCCTTTGAAGCTAGGGATGTCAACCTGAAGAAACTGATGGAGAGTGAGAGGTATGTGGGTGAGACCTTCAGAAACCTACAGTCTCACTCCTGTGTTGACTGCTTGTCTACTGTTGAGGAGACTGAGGGTTTCCGGTTTGGAGGGCATCAGGCTGAGGAGGAGCAATGTGATCCCTTAGATGCGACCCCTTCCTTGGATGATGGACCAATATCCTCTTGTACTGAGGATACCCTCTGGGGTTGGGGGGAGGTGGGCTTTTGGTAATGGGTGATTTAGGTATCAGGAATATAGAAAGTGGGGCTTGTGACAGGAATTTTGACTGCATGGTCTCAAGACTGCAGACATTACACACTCTCCAGATTGGTTAATAGAGAATGCTGTGGAGGAGTCAGTGCTTGTGGTGCACGTTGGGACCAGTGACACTGGGGAAATGTGATCATTTGGTCCTGGAAAAAAAATATGTTACTAGGCAGAAAGTTAAAGGCCAAGACCTTATATACCATTTTCAGAATTGCTACCAGTTCCACACGCAGGGCCAGTTAGACAGGCACAGATTAGGGGTCTCAACAAAGGAGCCTCAACAAATGAAAGAAATAGAGAAGGAAAGGAGTAAAAGAGAGGAAGGAAGGAAGAGAAGGGAAA
>NW_015170942.1:274823-284614 GCF_001447785.1 Gekko japonicus
AGAGAGAAAGAAAAGGAGGGAAAGAAAAGGAAAGGAGGGAAAGATGGCACAGGGAGGGAGGGAGGCTCTCCCACCCCCCATCAAACTCCCGCCACCCCCACCCCCGCGGATCCCTTCCTTACCGCTTCGGCGGGGCCGGGGAAGCTGGCGGCGGGGCTCTCCTGTTGTCCCCCGAGACACAGCACTCCTGCTCGGGCCTGGGGGACACGGCGACGGGGCTCTCCTGCTGTCCCCCGAGCTGCAGCGCGCCCGTGCGGCCCGGGGGACGCGGCAACGGGGCTCTCCTGCCGTCTCCCGAGCCGCAGCGCTCCCGTGCAGGCCCGGGGGACGCGGTGGCGGGGCTCTCCTGCTATCCCCCAAGCCACAGCGCTCCCGCACGGCCCGGACACACAGCAACTGGGCTCTCCTGCCCTCCTTTGAGCCGCAGCGCTCCCACACGGCCCAGGGGACGCGGCAACAGGGCTCTCCTCCTCTCCCCTGAGTTGCAGTGCTCCCGTGCAGGCGCGAGTGACCTCCCCCGAGCCGAAACGTGGTGCACTCCAGCCCCAAAAGACCCTTAGGCATGCCAAAAGAGAATATGAGGAGTGGATTACTAAAAGCATCAAGACAAGCAGTAAAAACATCGTTAAATATATGTAGAAAGCAACTACAGAAGCAGTTGGGCCTTTGGATGTCCAAGGGAAAAAAGTTTTGCTAAAGGATGATGGGGAGATGGCAGAGAAGCTCAATAAATTCTTTGCTTCCATGTTCATTGTGGAAAAAATGTGGTGGAATGTACTCATGTCATAGCCACTTTTTACATTAAGGGAGTCTGAAGTATTGAGCCAAATAGAGAGGACAACACGTGAAGTTCTAGGCCAGGGGTGGCCAAACTGTGGCTCTTTCACACATATTATGCGGCTCTCGGCAGGGAGGCTGGGAAAGCAAAGGGGAGGCATGCCTCCCTGATTGGTCTTCCCTTCCCCAGCCAGTGTTCCCCTCCCTGGGTAGGCTTGAGGTAGGGGAGGTGTTCTCCACCCCCCACCCCCCAGGCTGGCTGGCTTGAAGAAGGCACTTGTCTCTTTAAATCCCTTCTCCAAGCCAAGCTAGCTGGTATGGGGGTGGGCTTGGAGGATGCATTTAAAGTTCTTTCACTCTTTCTTCATTCCCCCTCTCTCCCCCATCTATTTTCTTTCTTTGTTTCTCTCTCTCTTTCCACCTTTAATTCTTTCTTTCCACCTCTCTCTCTCTTTCTCTCAGACAAATATAATTAGCAAACAAATATAATTGGACAAATAAATATCATTATCAATATCTGTTTTTACACCTTTTGTTTTTATGTTTGGCAGTCTCATTTAATGTTAATAAAAAGCAAATTTGCATATTGCGGCTCTCAAATATCTGACATTTATTCTATGTGTCTCTTACGATAAACAAGTTTGGCCACCCTTGTTCTAGGCCCTGTTGGGAACATTAAACACCA
Organism: Gekko japonicus; assembly: GCF_001447785.1. Classification (NCBI taxonomy): domain Eukaryota; kingdom Metazoa; phylum Chordata; class Lepidosauria; order Squamata; family Gekkonidae; genus Gekko; species Gekko japonicus. Next base: position 276,286 of record NW_015170942.1, read on the forward strand.
ACAAGTCTCCAAGCCATGATGGCATACACTAGAGGGTTCTTAGGAAAACTCAAATGTGAGATTGTTGATCTACTAACCAGTATAATGTAATTTGTCACCAAAATCAGCCACTGTACCAGAAGACTGGAGAGTAACAATTGTTACATTGAAAGGGGTCCAAAGGGGAGCCAGAAAATGACAGGACAGTTAGCCTGATGTTTGCCCTAGGCAAATCAGTAGAAACTGTAATCAAGGATAGGATTATTAGGAAGGAGTATGGTTTTTTTAATAAAACCAAAAGAAACAAATTTTATTTACATAAGTCTTTGATGATTGATGCTATTTTTTTTAATTTAGGACAAATGGCAATAGAAATTAGCTCCTCACTTGTCTTCCTTGGCTTCTGCTGTTTTGGGATTAGGTGTAAAATTGGTTGGATATGGCAGCAATGTAGGTGTTGGATGGATGCAAATATAGATCATTTTTGTGAATTAATTAAGGATTACATTGTGTCATCTGATATAACAAGTCATATAATATAGCAAGTCAGCATAGTAATTTCACTTTTTCACTATGTGAATATCTACAGATGCACCATTTTATAAATCAAAAATTATGTAATGGAGAACTGAGGGCTGAGATAAATAAGTTTTAATCTAGTTAATTACAAAGCAAGCGTAAAATGTTGATTTACTATGTTTATATTTATTTATTTATTCAATTTATACCCCACCCTCCCTGCCTAAACCGACTCAGGGCGGCTTACATAAAAAATTAAGGCAATCATAAAACAATCTGATCCAGTCCAAATATCATAAAGTGCTGGTAACAGTAGATCTAATACTAATAGCATTGATTAGAGGTGGTGGAAACAATCAGCTCAACTTGATCTATTTATTTATGCGGCAGGCACAGGCTGTTGATGGTAATACGAAACAGGGTTTTACCACCTTTCAGTTATTTGATGCGGCTCCTTGATTGAAGGCCTGGTGGAAGAGCTCCGTCTTGCAGGCCCTGTGGAACTGTAGAAGGTCCTGCAGGGCCCTTAGCTCTTCTGGGAGCTCATGCCACCAGTATGGAGCCGCCACTGAAAAGGCCCTGGCCCTAGTTATGGCCAGCCCGGTGTCTTTGGGACCTGGGAGGGCCAGTTGATTTTGGGACCCTGAATGCAGTGCTCTCTGGGGAACATGTGGGGAATGGCAGTCCCTCAGGAATGTAGGCCCCTGACCATAAAGGGCTTTAAAGGTAAAAACCAGCACCTTAAAGTGAATTCAGTATGCTATTGGCAGCCAGCGCAGTGCTTTCAGCACAGTCTGGATGTGCTCTCACATAGGAAGGCCCATCAAAAGCCTGGCTGCAGCATTTTGCACTAGCTGTAGCTTCCGGAATTGGGACAAAGGCAGCCCCATGTAGAGAGCATTACAGTAGTCCAATCTCGAGGTGACCATCACATGGATCACTGTTGCCAGTGCTTGAGCATTTTAGTAATTCTATTCCAAGTTACACTAAAAAGTGGAGGAAGGCTGTGGGATATATTTTTTTATTTATTTATTAAACTTATTTATTTATTTTATTATATAAAACTGACTCAAATGTTTGGTCTTACTTGTTTTTTCATGGCCCTTCTCAGTTTCAACTGTTTTTAGAGAAAACATTTGTAAAATATTGCATCAATGTCACTGTTCACCTGTTCGAATTATGAAGATTTATGGGAACAATAGTGATTATTGTTGGTTTTATCAACAATCTAGTGCTAACTTTTTGCATATGTGGTGGTACTGTAATTGGACAAAATCCTTTGGGGATATGGTAGTTACATCAATGCCATCTGCTTTTCAAGTAAATGTGGCAAACAACTGAATTCACTTTGCTTAAATATACTATGTTCCCAAGCAATATCAGATTATAACTTTGTACATACTGTCAGCAGCAAGGCTAGTTTTCATTAAAGTATGGAAAACTAAGCTCAGGTCATTAAAGGGAGATTGGTTAAACAAAGGTAAAGTTAAATGGTCCACCTGTTGTTACACATTGTTGCTTTTACCTTTTTTAAAAAGTTACATTTTCACTATTTTGTTTATTTTCTGAAAGCATGATTAAAAGCAGTTTCTGGAGGAAATGGTTTTACAGGAAATATCTGTATACAAAACAAAATAAAACATATTATAAAAAGTGCAGATCAATGGTCCAGTGTATCTTTAATTAAACCATTGCAGAGGAGTCAGTGAAATTAAATTATTTTAAAGTGGAAAAACACTAGCCAGCTTAAACTTGTTGAGTTATCACCGAGTAACCTGATATCACAGTCAAGGGGAAATGATTTAAAAGTCTAGATGCTGAAGACAGTCTGACACAAGACTGTAATGGGAAAAGGTCAGCCCAGATTCTTGGACTTCATATAAATCTGTTCATAAACTCTGATAGCGAGTCACACATTCAGCAACATAAGCAAGAATCATGTCCCAAAGGACATTGTTAAAATACATAGGTCCTGAAATGGAGGCAGTGAAAATATAGTCAAGGACAAAGGGCATAAAGACCTAGAACAATAAATCTCCAAGGATTTAGGAAAATAGCGAAGTTTGAGATCAGAAAGCTGCCAAACAAGTAATATAACTTTTTCTAACCAATTCTATAAATTATTGCAATATTCTGATCTCCCTTTCCTTTCCTGGTTAATAATACCTCTGAAGATTTTACCTGAAAACAAATGTGCTGTTAAAGGTCATAGACAAATAAGCACAGATACTAAAGAAATTATGAGTCCAGGTATGAACTTCCATGTGCAAGCATACTTCCTCACCTAAAAAATGATGTTACTCGTATACTTGGGGAGCTATTATAATTATCAAGTGTTTTTCTGCATTTACATCATTAATATCAAAAAGTTTTCTGTTTAACATCATTTATCACTTGTTGTCATGTACACTGCACATACTACAAGTACTGTACCATATTTCAGGGGCCTCCCGTAGGTGGTTCATGAGCAACCAGTAGTTCACTGGCTGCTGCAGAGTAGTTTATATATCCCCTAAAAGACCCCTGCACTGACCTGGATAGCTCAGGCTGGGCTGATCTCATCAGATCTTGGAAGCTAAGCAGAGTTGACTTAGTTATTTGGTTGGGAGTTAGTATTTGGATGGGAGACCACCAAGGAAGTCCAGGGTCACATTGCAAACCACCTCTGAACACCTCTTACCTTGAAAGCCCTACAGGGCCTGCAGTCAGACGTGCAGTTCAATCTTCTGTTGCCCTGCCTCTAATTGATACAGGTTATTTTATAACAGAGATTAATGATCAGACTCACCCCTTTTAGCACTCTCCAAAGCAATTTTACTCTATCCTTGATTGATCAGACATAGCAGCAAGGGTGTTTTGTTATTGGCCATTTTTTAAAAAAGTTTGTCATCTGAGCATGTCCACAAGCGCTGATGAGACTGGTGGGATATGGAGTTCATGGGACTGTCGGCTTTTTAAAAAGTTTGCCCTCTGAGCAAACACACAGGGGCTTGCTGAGACTGCTGTAATATGGAGTTCACTGCCATTCTCCCTCTAATCCTTTCAATTTACCCCTTCCCCAAAGAACAGGAAAAAGCTGAAGAACAGAGTTGTCTTTCTTTGAGAGTTTTTAAAAAGAAAATAAAGTTCTGAGCAGCCCCTGTGGGTGGGGGGGAGAGAAAAGTGCATATATGCAGTTATGCGCACATCACCAACTAGTAAAAAAATGGTGGCTGGAAAACAAGAGACCAGTCATATCTGCCTGATGGCTTGGGTGCACAACAGAGTGATCAGACAACAAGAAATCCATTTTGGAACACAACAAATGGGGTGGGTGGGACTCAGATGACTGAGGCACAACAGACAGATGTTGCTGTCTGATCGTGCACTTTAAATCCGTAAGGGAACAGCAATGGCAACAGATCAAACTGCAAGTCTGATCACAGCCAGGGTCACCATAAGTTCCCTGTGGCTTGATGGCACTTTACACACACAAACACACAGAGAGAAAGAGAGAGAGAGCAGACCGTAGAAAAAGAGATTGTGGAAAGATTAGCATTAGTCCTTTTAAAAAAATGTTTTATATCATAGGATTTTTCTCTGTGCTGCTTAGCTTCATTTCTAGTCTTCATCGTTGTCCACAGCCTGTTTCTGTGACTTGATAACATTCTGGGGTGGAGAGTGGTTTGGGATATTTTTAATTGTTCAACATGGAAAATGAGGTTCAACAAGGGGAAGTGCAAAGTAATGCACATTGGAGCCAAAATCCTACCTATAAATATACATTGATGGAGTCTGAACTTGCAGTAACTGACCAGGAGAGATATCTTGGAGTCGTGATAGATAACACTGAAAATGTTGACTCAGTGTGCAATTGCAATAAAAAAGGCAAATGCTATACTGGGGTTATTAAGAAGGGGATTGAAAACAAATCAGCCAGTATCATAACACCCTTGTATAAATCTATGGTGTGGCCTCATTTGCAATATTGTGTACAGTTCTGGTCATCTCACCTCAAAAAAGATACTATAGTATAGAAAAAAGTGCAGAGAAGGGTAACTAAAATTATTAAGGGGATGGAACACCTTCCCTATGAAGAAAGGTTAAAGAAGTTATCGCTCCTTAGCTTGAAGAAACGATGGCTGACGGGTGGCATGATAGAAGTTTACAAAATTATGCATGGTATAGAAAAAGTAGAGAAAGAAGACAGCTTCAAAAGGGAATTAGATAAGCATATGGAGCAGAGGTCCATCAGTGGCTATTAGCCACAAGGTATAGATAGGGGCTCTGGGGCAAGTGATGCTCTGTCTTCTTGGTGCTTGGGGGGGTCAACAATGGGAGGGCTTCTAATGTCCTGGCCCCACTGGTGGACCTCCTGACAGCACTGGTATTTCTGGCCACTGTGTGACACAGAGTGTTGAACTGGATGGGCCTTTGGCCTGATCCAACATTGATGTCTCTTATGTTCTTATGTAGAGGCAACACCAGCGAAATAACTTGGTATGAAAAGGTCAGAGGTGTTGATTTCCTAACAATAATATAGTCTGATCAATTTAACTCTCTGTCAGTCTTTTTTGCAAGAAAATAGTTACTTTAGATAGATGTACAATATTCAGGAATCCAATGACACACAGTCATCTGAAGAGACCCTGGGTTTTTACCATTTGTGCTCCACTGTATTTCTACTGCAAAGCTCAGGCTGTCTTCTGAATGTCTGCTAATTTTAAATCCGGGTTTATTGGGGATATGTTCTATTTTACTGCTATTCTATTAAACATTGAATTTAAGAGGCAAAAAGGAGCAAACCTCTATTTTTGTGTACATTTACTATTTATAAATCACTTTAAAGGATACCTTTTTGAAAGAGAGCATTTTCTACTTTGTTCTCTATATGAATCTGAAGCCTTTTAGCTTGAACAGCAGTGCATAATTAGTGCATAATTAGGAAGGATGAATCTTTGCAGGTGGTTGAAAAACAGATTCAAAACTATGGTCTGGGAAATTCGGATTCATGGTTCAAAGCCCCTGTCTACTTTCATCTGAAGTCTGAGGCAACCTCCAAGATCCATGGTATGGTTGGAAGGTCATGATATAAGGGACCTTTCTGAAACTATGCAGGATCTGGGACTGTTCAGTTCCTAGGTGGGAAACCTTCTGGGAATCCTGCTATGTAAGCCATTTTGAGGTCCACAATGGGATATAAATGCAATAAAATAAAAATATTAATTTAACCTGATGGGCCAAACATGAAGTGTTTAGAAGATGAGTAGAAACTAGCTTAATTGAGTTTTATGTACAGTGTGAAAATATTATGGAAAAAGAGCCATGCTTTAGGCTTTCTTTGTGGAACAGCCAACCATGTTAGAGTTCTTGTGGTGCTGCATGGAAATACATACTTTCACTTGTATTGGCAATCCTAGTGAAATTTCAGAATCCCAGAAAAAAGAGAAAATAAAGTTCCTATCATAGGACAGATCTCAAAGTTCAGAATCCCAGAAAAAAGAAAGAGAAAATAAAATTCCTATCATAGGACACAAATGTCAAAGTTCAGACTTCCTAATTTTGAGCTATACAGAACCCAGAGATTATAATTTGTGTTCTTGCTTATTTTTTTAAAGTATTTAAAACAATTATGAGATACACGTAAAATGTATACAAACTGAATTTGCAAGGAAACTTTTTTATATTGCTGCCATATAGGACCATATAAGCAAAAATAGTTCTATTACAAGAAGGGGGACTCGCGATACTCGTGGGGGGGGGAGAAGCTCCACGGGAGGAGAAGGAAGCAGTCACAGGTGAGCCTTCTCCCCTGCCCCGTCCCCGTCCCTGGCACCCACGGCGAGGCCCGTACCCCTCCAAGCCTTCTCCCTCCCCCCAAGCATCAGCGGCAAGGCCTGAACTCGGCCCGCCAAGATTTCTCCCCCCTCCCCTAGAGGCGGCAAGGCCTGGCCAGCCCGCCAAACTTTCTCCCTCCTTCCCCCCTGGCAGAGGTGAGGCCTGGCCGGCACACCAAGCTTTCTCCCCCTCCCCCCTTCCCCCTCAGCAGCAGCGACAGTGAGGCCTGAACTTGGCCCACCAAACTTTCTCCCTCCCCCGGGCGGTGGCAAGGGCTAAGCGGCTTATGGCCACTGGCCAGCCAAGCCTCCCCCGTCCCTGGCGGTGGCAGCAGTGAAGCAATTCTCAGAGCGTTCCCTGTGCCTGTGCAGGGAACCCTCTTTTACTTTTGTGGGGATTTAAATATCCCCCCTATATTTTTTTACAGTTTTTAGATTTTTCTGCACATCTGGGGATCAGTGTTCCCTCTAAGCTGAGTTAGTGTGAGCTAGCTCACAGTTTTTTAGCCTCCGGCTCATACATTTTTGTCTTAGCTCAGGAAGGATGGCTCCAGACTAAACTAATTCATGCAGCATCCAAATTGTTCGCTCACAACTTTAATGCCAGCAGCTCACAAAGTAGAATCTTTGCTCACAAGACTCCACAGCTTAGAGGGAACATTGCTGGGGATTGCCCCAAATGTGCAGGAAAATCTCCCTGCCTCCCAAGTGCCCCTCATGTGTGGATTTAGATATCCGCACGGAGGAGGCATGTTGGGAATAAGATATATAGACAAGTGGAGACCCACAAGAAACTTGCGGAATGGTTATCTCATTCGTCACACCTTTGCTTCCTCTCCTCACCCCCTACCTCTCTCACACTATTACTCCCCTCTGCCCCTCTTTTCTTACTCTCTATTTCTCCTCCATGCATATGACTTCCTCTCTTTCTGACCTGTCATCTTTCTCTTTGTTTTTCTGCCTCCCCACTTCATCACTCTTTCTCTCTCACTGCCCTCACCCCATTCTTTCTTTCTGCCCCATCACTCTCCCAGCCTCCTGCCTGCTTCCTCCCCCACTCCGCAGAGCAGCAGCAGCAGTGGTGGCAGTGCTCCTAGCCACCCACCTGCTTCCTCTCCCCCCACAGCAGCAGTGGCAGCGGTATGGGAATCACAACGGATCTCCCAGCTACAGAGATCAATTCACCCTAGGACTGCCAGCTCCAGGTTGGGAAATTCCTGGAGATTTGGGGGTGGAGCCTTGGGACAGTGAAGCTTGGGGTGGCAAGCAGCCTCAGCAGGGTATGATGCCATAGACTCAACCCTCCAAAACATCCATTTCATCCAGGGGAACTGATCTCTGTCGCCTGGACAACAGTTGTAACTCTGGGTGATCTCTAGTCCTCACCTGGAGGCTGGCAATGGTGGTTCTTGTGGAGGAAATGGCTGGAGGGTGGAGTCTATGACATTACACCAGTCCAAAGTTCCTCCCCTCCTCAAATCCCACCCTCTCCAGGCTCCGCCCCTCAAATGTCCAGGAATTTCCCAACCTGGAGTTGGCAACCCTATTTCCTTCCCACCCAACAGCCAAGCTACCTTTATCTGCCTCTCTGTCTTCTGCTTTCCATCTCCACCCCCCAGCCTCTACTTAGGAAAATTACAGTCTTTCTCCACAGTGGGGACCAAAGCAGCTTTCATTATTCCCTCCTCCTTTTTATCTGCACAACAACCATGTGAGGTTGGTTAGGCTGAAATATGTGACTGGTCCAAAATCACACAGTCAGCTTCCACTGCAAGATGGGGATCTGAACCTGGGTCTTGCAGACCCTACTTTGAAGCTCTAACTGCTGCACCTCACTGGCTTTCATAGGGTGGCTGCTGATGAATGGTAGCAAGCAGCCGAGGCTAGGTGAGTCATGCAAATCAGAGGGGACCTGGCAACCCTAGACTACTGCCAGGCCTAGAGTTGCCAACCTCCAAATGGGACCTGGAGACCCCCCCCCAGAATTACAACTGGACTCTAGACAGCAGAGGTCT
>NW_015170942.1:284785-291210 GCF_001447785.1 Gekko japonicus
CCCCCCGAACATTCTAATCTCTCACAGTTGATGCCTGAAGCAGATCCCTGCAGAGGCCATTTCAAAAGGTTTTGGGGAAAATTCAGCTGTCCCTGAAGGGATTTTTTTTAGTTTTTGGATTTTTCTACAAACCCAGGAAGTCTACTATGTAGGAAAAGCTGTTGGGGGAGACTGAGCCCCCTGTTGGTGGAAGTAAGTATCCACAATGAAAAAAAATCTCTTGAAAATAGAATAAGGATAAGGAGACAAAAAATTAAATGTTGCTTTAGATTGGCGTCAGTTTCTTGAGTTAAAGAAATATCAGCCAGATCTTTTGACTATTTCAACAACAGTGGCATCTATTAATGCACAAAAAAGATAGATCACTGTGATTGTTGGGGAATAGCTGCATTTTATAGGTTTTATTAATGTAATAAGCCATTGTGTAAGCAAAATAATTTTCAAGGAGATTTCATATTTCTATACAATAATAAATACATTCTTTTTACAAGGTTGTAATTTATTTACTTTTTAATGTAGAAACCAAAATAAAGCTTTGTAAACTTTGGTGATATGGAATGTATAAATAGTATGATTTTAAGATGACATTAGGCTGAGTATACATCTAGCTGACAAGTTTTAAGATCTCTGGCTGCTCAATTCAAGATGTGTTTACTATGCCATTCAATCCACATGTGTTAAGTGCTGATATCCATATAGCTCACTTTTGTGGTACCCTGTTTTGGTTGTGTGAATTATTTCAGATTGAAAGGCATTTTCTAGGTGGGAATGGTGATCAATAAGCATAACAATTCCAATATAGTTGCCTTAATTACAGCTTGAAGAACCCCCTAATTCCAATTAACAGCATCTTTTCCCCATAGATTTTCCAAACCTTGTAGAGTAAAACATACTTGCCTGATATAAAAATAGAAACAAGTTAGTTATGATAAGTTAGCAATAAGAAAGGGGTGGCTTTGTGTAGTTTTGGCCCTTGTGAGTGTGACTAAATCAGCCTTAATCAAAGCAAAATGCTCAAGAGATAAGATGTGACTCATGTCCTGCCAGGCAAGACTTCATAATAAGCATTAATGGGAGCTAAAAAGAAGCACCAACTAGTATGAATATCAAAACCCCTAATACTTGAGACTGGGAGCCTATTCTTATATCATTAACTAGCAGTAAAGCCCGTTGTGAAAGCAATACAACGGGATCTAGAAAGAGGCTCTGGGGGAGTGCTCTGGCTTTGGGCAAAAAGTGTCAATTTGCTGTGGTGACCTCAGCAGGGTATAATGACAGAGTCCACTGTTTTCTCCAGAGGAACTGATCTCTGCTACCTGAAGAGCAGTTGTAATTGTGAGTGATCTGTAGCCCTCACCTGGAGATTGGCAACAATGGTTCCCTATGTGGGACTGACTGGTTTGGAGGGTGGAGTCTATGGCACTGTAACCTGTCTGAGGTCCCCATCTCCCCAGGCAGCTTTTAAAACATGATCCTGGGACCTACACACCACCAGACATTCCAACTGCCTTGCGGGGGGGGGGGTATGAGGTGTGGAATGGAGTGAAGTCCAATCAGCTTCCATATGCAAAAGACCTTGAAGGTTCCATATGCAACTGACATTCCAACTGCCTTGCGGGGGGGGGGGTATGAGGTGTGGAATGGAGTGAAGTCCAATCAGCTTCCATATGCAAAAGACCTTGAAGGTTCCATATGCAACTGACATTCCAACTGCCTTGCGGGGGGGGGGGTATGAGGTGTGGAATGGAGTGAAGTCCAATCAGCTTCCATATGCAAAAGACCTTGAAGGTTCCATATGCAACTGACATTCCAACTGCCTTGCGGGGGGGGGGGTATGAGGTGTGGAATGGAGTGAAGTCCAATCAGCTTCCATATGCAAAAGACCTTGAAGGTTCCATATGCAACTGACATTCCAACTGCCTTGCGGGGGGGGGGGTATGAGGTGTGGAATGGAGTGAAGTCCAATCAGCTTCCATATGCAAAAGACCTTGAAGGTTCCATATGCAACTGACATTCCAACTGCCTTGCGGGGGGGGGGGTATGAGGTGTGGAATGGAGTGAAGTCCAATCAGCTTCCATATGCAAAAGACCTTGAAGGTTCCATATGCAACTGACATTCCAACTGCCTTGCGGGGGGGGGGGTATGAGGTGTGGAATGGAGTGAAGTCCAATCAGCTTCCATATGCAAAAGACCTTGAAGGTTCCATATGCAACTGACATTCCAACTGCCTTGCGGGGGGGGGGGTATGAGGTGTGGAATGGAGTGAAGTCCAATCAGCTTCCATATGCAAAAGACCTTGAAACACTGGGCGGGACTGCACAAAGCAGCCAGTCAACCCAGCCAGCGTCTTCTGACTGACAGTTCAAGCGTCCATACACAAAAGGAGTGCATTTTAGAACTTTGGCACCCACTATTCAATTATATATAAGGAGAGATTTTATATTAATACAGTGTTTTCTCTTACTGTCAGGGCTGAAACCCTGACTCAGGCCTCTGGCTATTTCTGTTGTTTTTGTATCAGACCTACCAGTTGATTAAACAGATGTGTTGTATTCCAGTCAAGTGGATGAGAGCTATGAATTTCCTCAATCAATTAAATGGAGACATCTGCAGAAGAGCTGGATTAGAATAATAATTGGTCCTGGGCCAGAGAAGTTTGTTCAATGTATAGTACTTTGACATTTGAAGAGAAACTTTAGCTTATTAGGCTTCACCTAGATGTAGCTTGTGGTTGCCCCCTGCAATTTGATTGATAAACACTTTGATATTCAGTACTTTGTGATGAAGATGAGCACAGATCACCTGTAAAAATCTTGCATGATACAAAAAAATCTCACAAGCCATTAATGTGATTGTGGGAGGGGGGAGCTGCATTTTATAGGTATCATTAATATAGTTAGCCATTGTGTAAGCGAAATAATTTTAAAGGAGAATTCATATTTTTATACAATAATAAATACATTATTTTTACAAATATATAAACTTGTGTGTTTTAGAATGGTATATTAACAAGTTAATTAACAAGTTAATTAACAGGGAAGATGGTGTGGTATAACTTCATCTCATCAGATCTCAGAAGCTAAGCAGGGTCAGTACTTGGAGGGGAGACCACCGAGGAAGACTCTGCAGAGGAAGGCAATGGCAAAGCATCTCTGTTTAATCATTTGCCTTAAAAAAAAAACCTGGCTGGGGTTGCAATAACTCCGCTGTGACTTGGAGGCACTTTGCATGCACACAGAAGTCCCCCTCGCCAACTTGCTTGATTCTTAAAGTAGGATTCTGAAGACACTTTCTGTCCCATGAAGTAGGTTTTTGTTTATACTCTACTGAATTTGCAAGTGTTACTGGTTTATTTAGCACCCAAAGATAGTAATTCTTTCTTTCCTTTTTCATTAAAGAGAGAGGGGATTTTTTCATATGATTTAATTGATATAACAAATTCATGAATGGTATGGTAATTAGTTTCTATAGCACATTGATTAAGGCTTAATAACATTTTCATAAAATAAATGCTTGGTAATTATGTAGGAACAAAATACCATCTGGGTTCTTCCTATCATCATCTCCTTTTTATTTTTAGTGTCATCCCATCAAACATTTTTAAGGACAGAGGATGTATTGCATAGACTACATATGATACTCAGATAAGATCTTAGACCTTACATTTCCTTCATGGTTTTCAAATTCGATTGTTGATTTTTTCTTCTGAGGATAAGAAAAAGCACCTCTGTTTAGAGATATTTTAGTACGGGTTTCTGCCAATCAAGAGTCTACATCTAGAGAAAAAAAGATTGTGTAATTATGAAACAGAAGCAGAGACAGGAGTACAGAACTGGGTAGGAGACTGAAGGCAAGGTAGGGTTGCCAAGTCCATCTTCCACCCCCAGCGGGGGACTTTGGGGGGGTTCCTGGAAGGGGTGGGGCATCCCCAACGTGATGACGTCACGTTGGGGACGTCTGCCCCCCCCCCACCCGGCCATGCGTCAGATCTCCAGAAACAGCAGTTCCCTGCACTTAAAGTAGCCGGCAGCCAGCGTTTCCCCTTTAAGAGAAGCTGCGTTTCCCTTTTAAGAACGAAGCTGGCTTTTCCTTGCAAGCTTGCGGCGTTCGCGCTTGGGACGAAACACGGGTTGCACACCTTAAAGGGAGAGAGATGGGTGGCTGTGGGTGTTGGGGGTGGGGCTTCCCCCGCCGGCCATCTGGCTGGCGGCGGGTAGAACTCCCCCCCAAAACGGGGGACCCCTGGCAAACCGGGGGGGGGGTTGGCAACCCTAAGGCAAGGTAATGAGAATGCAAGCCAGGTGTTATGAACTGAGATCGAGGCAGCTCTTAACCAAGTGATTTCATGTTTATTCAGCTCATAACAACAAAAGACAAAAATGACATAGAACAAGGCTGACTTATATACAATTTGAACGGGCAAAACCACACCCAGCAAACAGATAACAACCAATAGGAACACGGAACTTGGAACCAATGAGAGTGGTTCCTGCCGAAGACAAGGCTTCTCTGATTGGCTCTTTAGGTCAATCCCAGTAATGCTCTGTTATACTATAACAGTGCATAAGCTCACTCATGTCTTTATTACATTAAGACATAACACCAGGAGATAGGGAAACTTGAGGGATAAAAATTCCAGAGGCATGGAATCTGAAGGAAGGTTCCCCTCAGAGTGGGCAATTCACTGAGAAACAGGAAACAGGTGGTTTGTGGACAAATCCTCACAGCAAGTAAAGTATATATAGGAAAGAAATCTGTGGAGACAATGCAATCTTATGCAGATTTTGTCCAGTCTAAACTCAGATTGAAATAACTCTGCATGGTATTGCAATGTAAGTGACTAGGGAAGCCAAAGATGTGATTTGGGGCTTGGAATTAAACACAGTGGGGTGGATCCTACCCTGTCTTCTCACTCCATGAAGGCTGAAGGAAGGCTCCTTAGGCTGGAGGAAAGCTCATTAGAGCAGGGGTGTCGAACTCATTTGTTATAAGGGCCAGATCTGACATAAATGAGACTTTGTTGGGCCAGGCCATGTGTGTCATAAAATGTAATGCCAGGTAGCGGTGATATAAATTTTATAAAGAACACAAACACAAAGGGATTTTTTTACTTAAAATAAAAACATGCTTAAAACATTAGCACTCTTGCAATATTTTGTTTATTTAACAGTGTCTAATAACTGACACCTCTTGCTCTGAATTATTACATCAAAATGTCTCTGTTGCAATCTTGAGTATGCTGTTCAGGTGTATATCTGTAAGCTGCAAACCTACAATGATGCAGCAGCAGCAGAACTGGAAGAAGTAGCAGAAGACAACCACTACAGGCCTGACAGAAGCCTGATTCGGCCCCCGGGCCACATGTTTGACATCCCTGCATTAGAGGATGGTTGGATTTACTTCCAGTGAGTTAAATAACTACCCAAATCTTTGGTTGCAGGTCTCCAGTTTATATAAATTTGTAAATGTTATTTACATTTACAAATGCTCTGGATTCTCCCACATCTTTGGAGTGTTGTTCCTTTTTATGATCATTTTTAAATATTAACACCACAACTGTTTGTTTTACAGAGTTATCTAACAGATCTTCTTCTTGTAAATGTTATTTACATTTACAAATGCTCTGGATTCTCCCACACCTTTGGAGTGTTGTTCCTTTTTATGATCATTTTTAAATATTAACACCACAACTGTTTGTTTTACAGAGTTATCTAACAGATCTTCTTCGTGGTCTCTGTGCTTCACACCAATGGGATCTAGTGCGCCTGCGCTGGATCTGCCGGTGCCTAGCAAGCTCTCTTAAAAGGATTTTCGTGCCTGGCCCAACTGAGCATGCTCAGGAGCCCCAGTGAGCATGCCCAGAAGGGCAGGCACGGACATCCCGCCAGTTCTTTCCTTTCCGCCACGCTGAGCAGACCTTTCTTTGAGAGGTCTGGCCAGATCGCTGCTTTTGGATCACTTTTTAGTGATTAGCTCTCGTTTTTCGCCTCAGTTTTTCTTCAGTTTCTCTTTCTTTCTGTGTTTTGACAAAAAAAAGGAGACTTTTTGTTTTTCGTCGTCTGAGGTAAAATTGCCTCAGGCCTTCGGGCCGCTGCCCCCCCCACCTTGTCGCTGGTCTTTTTCTCCTCAGTCTATGGAGAAGAAGAAGACAAAAAAGTCAAAAAAGTGGGGATTTTTCAACCGTTGTCGTACTTGTGGAAGTAAATTGGCTCCTCCAGACGGCCATAAGTACTGTATTTCTGTCTTGGAGAGACTCATAATCCTGATTCTTGTGAGCATTGTGCGCAGTTCTCGAACCAAACTCGGAAGAACACAGCGGCAAGTTTAAGAGTTTTCCTCTTGGAGAAAGCGCTTCATCCGATGGCTGACCCGCCGGTCATTTCCTCCGTCGCCATGTCTTCCGCTGCCGACGCATCGACATCGA
>NW_015170942.1:291315-291478 GCF_001447785.1 Gekko japonicus
CGAACGTTCCTTCCGCAGCTTCCACCCCTGCTAAGAAGGCCAGGAAGTCGGATTCCTCAGTGGCGACGCAGAAGGTGGCCAAGGCGGTGAAGCCTGCTAAGAAGGACTCTGTGCCAGCAGCGCCGGCCCTTCCGCCACCATCGATACCGACTGGTTTGACACC
>NW_015170942.1:295780-313556 GCF_001447785.1 Gekko japonicus
ACCCTGACCCAAAATCACAGGAAGACAGACTTATGCACACTTTAGACGTGAAGCGGTCCCTCCTCTTCTACCTTAGTAGGACACGCTCCACCAGGCAAACTTCTAAGCTGTTTGTCTCATACGCTGCACCCCGTGTGGGCACCCCAATCACTGCCCAACATCTATCCAAGTGGATCGTAGGTCTGATAGAACTGTGTTACCTACTGGCGAAACAGCCGTTGCCAGGCCCGGTACGGGCTCATTCCACCAGGGCTGTCGCTACATCCACTGCTTTCCTGAAGGGAGTAACCCCGTGTGGGCACCCCAATCACTGCCCAACATCTATCCAAGTGGATCGTAGGTCTGATAGAACTGTGTTACCTACTGGCGAAACAGCCGTTGCCAGGCCCGGTACGGGCTCATTCCACCAGGGCTGTCGCTACATCCACTGCTTTCCTGAAGGGAGTACAGCTGCAAGACATTTGCAGAGCCGCAACCTGGGCCACGCCTACTACCTTTATCAGGCACTACGCCCTAGACGTCTGCCAGTCCACCAGTGACAGTCTGGGACGTCAGGTTTTATCATCGGCTAAGCAGTAAACACCTGACAGCACCCGCCTCCAGGTAGGCTACTGCTCGCTAATCTCCCATTGGTGTGAAGCGAAGAGACCACGAAGAAGATAAACATGTTGCTTACCAGTAACTGGTGATATTCGAGTGGTCATCTGTGCATTCACACCACCCGCCCTCCTGCCCCGCTGCTGTCTTCTTCCACCTGTTTTATTAGGAGATTGATACGCGGCGGTTGGTAGGAACTGGCGGGATGTCCGTGCCTGCCCTTCTGGGCATGCTCACTGGGGCTCCTGAGCATGCTCAGTTGGGCCAGGCACGAAAATCCTTTTAAGAGAGCTTGCTAGGCACCGGCAGATCCAGTGCAGGCGCACTAGATCCCATTGGTGTGAATGCACAGATGACCACTTGAAGATCACCAGTTACTGGTAAGCAACCTTTTTATTTGAAATTTGGATTGGAAATAGATCCTTGTTTACTTTAGTATTCCTAATAATGGAGTAGCTTAGATTCAACAGATCACTTGTGGACTCTGCTCACTGAGCATGGCTTTCCTGCTTCTCCCTTTTGTGTCTATATGTGCTCCTTATAAAGCTGTTTCTGAGAACTGGAGGACTCCTGGGATAAACACAGGGAGGAAGTGAGAAGGGGATATTGGCAGGAATTGCCCTCACCCCTTGCATGAGAGGAAGTACCTTTCCACTTGCACAGGCATAAGCTTGGATCCAAGACAGAATTGTTGCTGTAGAGAAGTGATTGCAGAAGAGAGTTTTTGAGAGGCAGCAGAATTATATAAAATGAAATGCAGAAGAGTTCACCTACAGAGTCTATGTCAACCACATTTCTTCACTATTATGAAGCAATTTGAAGACAACAAATCTAGCATGAGCATTGAGAATGAATGACAAATTTGCAGATTTATCTCTTTTTGTTCACTAAAATTATTTTTTTCTTAGGAGTATAATTGTTAGTGTACACATGTTATTTAGCCATAGCAGAGTTTTCGTTATTCCATGTGAATGCGCTTTTCATTTAGAAAATGTCCCTTGCCCTCATTACTTTAGGAACAAAGCAGTGTATATACTATATTTATATACATTAACATCATGTTGCTTTATTTGTTCTACAAAGCTTGCTGTAAAAGATGTGTTGTTCTCAGGGGGATGAGGTATTATAAACACTGTCAGCTATTAGACAGCTGAAAGAAACAGTGTGGGAGTTGCAATTACAGGTTCAAGAACCTATTTTCTTCATTCTCCCACTTGCACTCATCTCTTGTCATATTCTTCCATGATACTTTGTAAATTTTCATTATTTTGCAGTGTGCCCTCTTCTGTATGTTGACTCTGTGTTTAAACAACAACAACAACAACTTTTTTAAAAACCTCAAACCTGTCAGCTGCCCGCTTTCTTTAGAATATGATAGTACTTTTAGAGAAACAAGCTCCATACATCCATTCCACAATTATGGAATTTTAAGTGGTCTGTTTCCAAAGTTAAGCACAATCTCAGGGCACTAAGCTTGTGTCACTCTTCCCAGGTCTCAAGTGCTCAGGAATCTAGACCGTAACTAAGTCCACTGCATTTGCTATGGAGAGGAAGGGCCACTACATGACCTGGCGTGGTCTGTAAAGCTTCTGGGAGAAACCATGCTG
Source organism: Gekko japonicus (assembly GCF_001447785.1). NCBI lineage: Eukaryota > Metazoa > Chordata > Lepidosauria > Squamata > Gekkonidae > Gekko > Gekko japonicus. The sequence goes on from NW_015170942.1 coordinate 297,985, forward strand.
TTTTTGTTTGTTTGTTTGTTTGTTCCACTAAATCAGTGTTTCAATACTTGCCTGTTATTTGACAAATATTTATTTGGTCATTTGGTGAAGCCCCCCCCCCAAAAAAAATCCAATCAAATATCAGTCCTAGCTGAATATGTTAATAAAGAGAGTGTCGATTATAAAAGTTCCGTAATGGAGATGGCCTGCAAGTATCTTTTACAATACCTGGTCATAGAGTGGATGGAGCACACCTTTTGCCACCAGGGTACTGCTGAAAATGGCCCAGCTGAAGCACTGATCTCCTCTTTCATTATTCAGCTCCTGTAATCACTGCCCACAAGCAGGAATCAAGCCAACCAGTGTATAATGGAGCACCCTGGCTAGTTATTGAGTGTTTCTACTGAGTTGGCTTCTTTCATTTCAATAGTTATCAGGAAGGTTTTTTGGTACTAGTTGCCAATACGAAACATTGCCACTCATGCCTTCAGAGAAAATTACTTTTGGAACCTATGTACGATCAGTCTAGCTTTGTCCTGTTTATTACAGCAGCTAAAAAGTGTACTTTTTAGGAGGGCCTTTGGAGAATGAACTCTGGGTCTTCCCTGGGCCTGATAGGGGTTTCTATTGGGGGGGTATTGTAAGCTGGTAATGTTTATGATTTTTTCACTGGTTACTGGGTCTTATATTCTGTATTGTTTCACTGTTGTAAATGGTTAAATAAATACCTTGTATTAACATAATCTGTAAAGTAGATTCCTTAGCATGTCAAAATATTACTTACATCAAAACCTTAAAATATTGAAATTATAACATTGAAATATTAACATATTTAGACTGAAAATCTGGCCTACTTTACAGGGTGTCTGTTGTGGGGGGGGAAGGGAAGGGAGTTTGTAAGCCGCACTGAGACTACGAGTAAAGGGTGGGGTATAAATCCAATCTCCTCCAACTCCTCCTCCTCCTCCTCTTCTTCTTCCTTGGTGAAAGTGAAAATATCTCTTATGCTTACAGGGAAATAAGTGCTAGTAAAAACAGCAGGACCTCTAATTAAACAGGTTGAGAATCAATGAACATCTGGCAAACTGAAGTATCTTTGGAAATACGATCCAAAGTTACTTCCAGTTATTTAAGTGAAGGTTGAATGGAACTGAGCCAAAATTACATTTATTTATTTTCCACATTTTTATCTTCCCCTTCATCTAGGGTTGCCAGCCTCCAGGTGGGGCCTGAAGACTTCCCACTATTACAGTTAATCTCCAGATGACAGAGATCAGTCCCTCTGGAGAAAATGACTGCTTTGGAAGGGGGACTCTATGGCAGGGGTGTCAAACTCATTTGTTACAAGGGCCGGATCTGAGACTTTGTGGGACCAGGCCATGTTTGTCTGTCACAGCTCAGGTGGGGTGTCACCTACCGCTGCCACCACTCAGGTTTTAGGATCCCTTGAGAAGGCCCAGAGCACCCTCCCAAGACCTTCAGACCTCCCTTATTTGGCCGAATAATATGCATGAGGACCAGGCAGAGTAAACAACAAATAAAAGGTTTATTTTTATAGGAGGTCAGTCAAATATGGGAAACAAACAAGGTGCAAGAACAATAACGATAAGTGGGTGGAGAGAAAAGAAACCAAATGCCCTAACGCTACTAGACTCACAGTCCCTAGTTCACTGTCTCAGTTGGGCCTGAGTCTACTCACCCTTCGTCTCAGGGTGAGAGTCTCTCCCAGCAGCAGCCTTCCCTCTGGCTATTATTTTTTCTACTTAAAATACAAATACGCTTAAAACTGTTGTGATATTTTGTTTCTTTAACAGTCTTGGATAACTGACACCTCCCAAACCTTCCTCCCCCTTAAAAGATGCCTGCCTAAAATGGAAAGGTTGAGGACTAGTGGGATTTGGCAATGCAATTTTAAGAATAAAACGTCAAGAAAAAGCACAAGGATCACAGCAGTAACTAAAATATAAACTAAAAATATAAAATGCTCTGAGCCTAGGAATATAAAATGACTGGGCATTGGAAGCTTCTCCCCCCACACACACCAGGTATACTCAGAGTGGCAGTGGCTCTCCAGTGTAATGTCCCCTTTTGGCTGTGGGTTCCCAGATTAGAGTACTCACTCATGCACCCATTCTCAGGTCCATTCAGCAGAAACAAGCTGGCTCAAAACATCAACCCTGTATTTGCAAGGAGACACTTCTAGCAAACAGCAGCTTCAGCTATACAAATACTGGAAAGTGAAACTATTTGAGCTCCACTCCATTGAAATACATTGTAGCACAGACAAAGTTGCAAAGAAAATGTGGAATAGATTTCTCATTAAAGTCTCTGGGATTTGATTGACAGCCACCAGAGTGAAATGACAGTCCCTTGGAGTAGCAGAAGCATTCTGGGATTGGAATGAGGGCCCCCAGAGTGGAATTCCATTCCCAGAATGCTGCTGCTACTCCCCATGGCTGTCATACCACTCTGCACCCTGTCATTCCAGTCCCAGAACACAGACTGTATTGCTAGGGACTGTCATTATACTCTGGGAACTGTCATTCCAGTCCCAGAGCACTGTTTCTATTGCTAGAAACAGTCCAAGAGTAGTCTATCTGGGTGCAGGGATCTTAATGGAAAAATCCATTCCACATTTTCTTTGTAACTTTGTCTGTGTTACAACTTTGCTTCAAAAGGTGAGGACAGGAGGGGGTGGAGGGAGGAATAAAAGAGCCATGGGCTGGATTAAAGCCATGGGTGGGCCACTTCTGGCCTGCGGGCCTTGAGTTTGATACCCCTTCTCTATGTTTGTTTGTTCCCTGCTGAGGTCCCTCCTTCCCCCAAACCCTGCCCTCAGGCTCCACCCCCAAAATCTCAAGGTATTTCCCACCCAGAGCTGGCAACCCTACTTTCCACCAAAGCTGACTCAATTTAAAAACTTTTGTTCTGGTCCAGCTCTTGTTATGTGCAGTTAGACATGACTGATGTGGGTTTAAATTATTAGAGTTGACTACCCTCTGTGGTTGAATCTAGTAGTTTCTTTCCACAAAGTGAGCAAGCTTCTGCTTGCGGAAGATTATTCATCTAACAGGAGTTCTTCCTCCAATTGATAGTTTTCTGGTTTACTTTATGGTGGGTTTCTGGTTTGGTAGAACTCCACGTCTGGTCTTATGAGCACAATGTGCATTTGCTTTTGGGGGAGTATTTTATTTTAATATGTAATTGTTTTAATAGTAAGGACATTTGTTTTAGTTTGCTATTGTTGATAGCTGCCTTGAGCAGTAGGAAATGCTGGATGTAAATGAGTGAGCATGCCAGATGGTGATCTTTGCTCAAATATCTGCTTTTCCATGAGTTCAGCAGAAATGAAGTCAATTTTGGGGCCACAAAGTGGCTGAACCACATACTTTGTACGTGCCTGATATAATTCAGAAGGTATTTATTGTTAACTGCAGTCAGCCATGTCTGCAGTATCCTGCTATTCTAATTGATAGCAATAGTTACCATCTAGAGGGTTCAATGCATCATGAAAGTTGAGTGGGATTAGGATTTTCCATCATCTCATCATAGATTTACTAGCATATTTTTCCACACGACAGCCAAGGGATTACCTCTTTCCACTTCCAAATTGCAGACTACCAGGTCATTCGGTACATGTACAAGGTGTCTGTGAAGCTGATCAGGGCTCTTTTGTAGAAAAAGCCCAGCAGGAACTCATTAGCATAATAGGCCATACCCAACAGCAGGAACTCATTAGCATATTAGGACACACCCTGACAGCACAGCTCATTTGCATATTAGGCCACACCCCCATGTTACCAGAAGTGTAGTCATCCAGCCACCCCTACCGTTTGCTTCTTATTCTCTTTACCTTGTTTGTTGTCAAAACCCAGGGCTTTTTGCATGTTAGGCCACACACCCCTGATTGTAGACAATCCTAATGAGTTTCTGCTGTTGGGTGTGGCCTATTATGCTAATGAGTTCGTGCTGGGCGTGGCCAACTTGGGAGCCAGTCGGAACTCCGTTCCTGTGCGTTCCTGCCCAAAAATAACCCTGTCAAGCATTCCTCAGGACCTTGAAGCTACTGGTATCAAGGCCATTGTTCTAGTTTTCTTGGCCTGATCTGACATGACATTCATAGGCATCCACCAAGTCAATGACTCAGTGTTTGGTAATGTTTTGGGGGCACTTTACTGGCCCGGTTATGTTACACCTTATGGATATCCACTGGTTACCTGGCCTCAGAAGAGGGTGAATTCAGTTAATTTTAAGTCTATGTTTGCTGAGGGATTTAGGGAAGTAAGGGTCCTTCTGTTACATTGGGCCAGGACCCTGCCACATGACTTATCCACATGAAACTTTGTCATGTCCCATTTGTGCTTCAATCAAATAATGATGCTGAACTTGACAGTCAAAGCAAGGCATGTTAGAGCCAGTGACACATTCTGCATGGGAGACATTTGCCATCAGGCAACATCCGTATTTGTGGTGAGTATTAAGTGCACCATAAATAAGGCCCTTTAACTGCATCCATAACCAGTGCCAGTGGTGAGTGTCCTCTTGGCTTTGCTATCAGGAGAAACTGTATTTACCAAATGGGACCAGTATTTAAGAAATGGGATCTGACATAGGGCAGTCAGCTTCTTTTTGTGGATTATCATCGCCACTGATGACCAGACAATCTCATTGATGTGAATAGTATTCACCCTACTCCAACAAAGAGGAGAGCAATCCATAGTGTACCATGGACCAAGAAAGACCTCTTGTACTTTTATTATATGTTCTTCCAGCATAAGACCAGAGAGGCAGAAACTGTGCATCACCTTCTGGATATGCACATCAGCTGGCAATAGACAGCCAAACAATAAGGCTTCTGGTGGTATGAAGGGCTTGTTGGCATCTGAGAGTACATTGGTGCATTCTGATGAACAAAAAACACTGATTCTATTACATCATTTTTCCTCATGTGGTATTGTGGCTGCCTGATGATTCTTGTGAGGCTCCCATCACAGTCTACTCTGATTCCCATGGAACAGAATCATGCACAAATCAATAAGGAAGCTCTCACCTTTGTGGCCAATGTGAAGACATTACATGATTACGAGTTATTGTTGGTTAGGGTTGTCAGGTCCGATCGTTGCACCAGCTGTGGTGGGTGAGGGACATTCCGGGAGTGGGGAAGAGCATTGTGACATGCCTACGTAAAATGGAAGTGACATAGGCACATCAGGGACGTCAGGGGGTATGATGTTCTGGTTTGGGGGGAAAACTTCATGGTAGATTTCACTTCAAATCATAGAGTTTTGCCCAGAAAACAGTCTCCCCCCCCCCCGGTGTCCCTGATGTGCCTACATCAATTCCAGTTTCTGTAGGCACGTTGAGATGATTTCTGGGTTCCTGCCGGTAAGAGGGAGTGATGGGGGGAAGAGGAGCGCCCAAAACAGGGAGACCTCCACCCACACAAGGGGTTCTTGCAACCCTATTGTTGGTACTGTTTGCTCCTAGACATTTTCGTGAGCAGTCTTCTTGACTATTTATTTCTTTATTATTTACATTTATATCCCACCCATCCCACGGACGGTCTCAGAGCAGGTAACATCATTATAATAAATACAATTTCAGTTTAAAACACAATAAAACATTCTAACAAAACAATGGGTACAGCTTGAAACAGCATCAGTTGGCTATAAAGTTCTGGCCTGATGGTGCAGTGAGTTAAAGGCCAGTTGCGGTGGTCAGGAAACAGATGGGTGACAGCAACCTCAGGGAAGCCATATATGGGTGCCCACTGCCTCAACCAAAGGCTTGGTGGACCAGCCCTGTCTTGCAGGCTCTGTGGAACTGAAGAAGATCCTACAGGGCCCTGGTCTCAATAGGGAGCACGTTCCACCAGGCTTGGGCCAGGACAGAGAAAACCCTGGCCCTGGTTGAGGCAAGATGGGTGTCCTTCAGGCCAGGGACCACCAGGAGGTGTTGATCTTTCAAGCATAACACTCTTTGAGGCATATATGAGAAGAGGCAGTCCCTTAGATATGTTGGTCCCAGGCCATATAAGGCTTTAAAGGTCAAAACCAGCACCTTGAAGTGAATCTGGTACTCAACTGGCAACCAATGAAGTTGGCAGAGCACATGCCTAACATGAACCTGCACAGGCGTTGACATTAGCAAGCGCGCCGCTGCATTCTGCACCAGTTGTAATTTCCGGATCAGCTTCAAGGGTAAGCCTGAATAGACTGAGATGCAGTAATTAAGTCTGGAAGTGATCATTGCATGGGTCACTGTCACTAAGTCTTGGGGGGAAAGCTAGGGCTTCAGTAGCCTGATCTGCCTAAAATGGAAAAATTGAGAACTGGCAACTGCAGCAACCTGGGCCTCCATGGAAAGAGATACATCCAGTGTCACTCCAAGACACCTCACTGTCTGGTCTGGCACCAAAGGCACCCCTTCCAGTGTGGGGAGCCTGGCGCCCACATCCAACCCCCCTCAACCCAGGTACAGGACCTCTGTCTTTGATGGATTTAACTTCAACCGACTCTGCCGCAGCGATCCAGCCACAGCATCTAAAGCCTCAGCCAAGTTCATAGGAATGGAAGATGGATAGCCATCCATTAACAGATAGAGCTGGGTGTCATCAGCATACTGATGACAACCCAGCCCATAACTCTGGACTAACTGGGCAAGGGGGCACATATAGATGTTAAATAACATTGGTGAGAAGATCACCCCCTGCGGCACTCCACATTCCAGTGGGTATCACGGGGAGACCCTCTCTCCAAGCGCCACCCTCTGTCCCCAACCATGGAGGAAGGAGGAAAACCATTTCAAGGCAGTCCCCTGAACTCCTATTTTGGAGAGGCGGTGGGTCAATAGATCATAGTCAACCATATAGAACACCGCCGTTAGATCTAATAGTAACAGCAGCACTGATCTGCCCTGATCCAGATATCTACGGAGGTCATCTGTAAGGGTGACCAGAGTTGTCTTCGTCCCATGACCAGAGTGGAAGCCACACTGGAAGGAATCAAGGATGGAAGCGTTATCCAGAGAAGCCTGGAGTTGTTCAGCCACTGCTCTCTCAACCACCTTACCCAGGAACGGTAAGTTCAACACTGGGCGATAGTTGATTAGGACCATAGGGTCCAATTATTATTTTTCAAGAACGGATGAACTACTGCCTCCTTCAATGCCTCTGGGAAAGTCCCATTAGAAAGGGACAAGTTGATAATTTCTGGCAGAAGGACCCGAATGCTCTCCCCGTAGGCTTTCACCAACCAGGAAGGCCATGGGTTGAGGAGGCAAGTAGTCAGCCTTACTGCTGCCAGGATCCTGTCGACTTCCTCCTGGGAGAGTCGATTGAAGTGGTCCAATATTGAACCAGAAGACGGACAAGGGGCTTCCAGTTTCCTTACTGTCTCAATTGTGGTCAGGAGGTCCTGGCAGGGTGTCATGATCTTATCTGTGAAATAGCTTGCAAATGCCTCGCAGCCAATGGACAATTCCCTACTATTTGGTCTGCCCTGTGGCAGAGTCGTAATGGACCAAATAATTCTAAATAATGGGGCCGGGCGTGAGCTCGCAGACACAGTGGAGGCCATGTAGAAATCCTTCTTTGCAGCCTCCACAGCCATCTATAGGCTTTCATAAGCCTCCTATAAGATGTTTGTGACACTTCATCACGAGCATGCCAACACCTCCGCTCTAGCCGTCTTAGCTCCTGCTTCATCTTCCGCAACTCCATTGTATACCAAGGTGCTACTTTGGTGTGAGGGCATAGAGGGTGCCGGGGAGTGATCTCGTTGATGGCTTCAGAGAGTTGGTGTTCCCAGTCCTCCACTAACTCATCCAACGAGCCTCCAGGGGGCATTGGATCCCAGAGAGCTTCCTGAAGCCGAATAGGATCCATTTGACTCCACAGGAAGGTGTGGAATGCTTACCCGGACCTTCAGGACAAAATGGTCAGACATGGGACTACATCTGTAGTAATCTGATTCACATGTATCCCCATTCCAAAAATCAGATCCAGCATGTGGCCTGCTTGATGTGTGGGAGCCGATACAAGTGCCTCCATGGACGACACCAGGTCCCTGGCCTGGGAAGACGCTGCATCATCAGCATGGACATTGAAGTCACCCAAGACCAGAAGTTTGGGGTATTCTAATGCCCAACCTGATACAGCATCTAGCAGGTCATACAGGGTATTTGCTGGTGCGTTAGGTAGTTGGTACACCAGCCAGATAGCCAAACTCTCCTTGACATCACACACCAGACCTGCACATTCATTGCCAGAGATTGTTGGGGCGGGGAGCGACCTGAAGGAACAAAATTCCAGGATGAGCAAAGCCATACACCCTCACCCATATATCCAAGACTGGTGAAAGACTGAAAACCCAGGTGGGGTAAGCTGGTTCAAGGTGACAGTTTCACCAACCCTCACCCAGGTTTGTTCACTCAGGCCAGGTCTACCCACGACTCCGTGAAATAATCACAGAGCACATTGATCTTATTATTGATAGACCTGGCGTTGATTAACACCAGTGTTGGAGAGGGTAAATTTTCCTAGCCCCACAACCAGCATCTCTCGGGATGGGACGTAGGTGGGAAGGAGTCCGAGCATTCCCATATCTCTGACTTCTTCCATTCCAATTAAAGGAATAGCGCCTACGCCCACCACTATATCCTCCCCAACCCATAATCACTGATATCCCTGGCCCTTGCATGGTCCCCCATCATCGGTGCTGTCAATCCCAATTCACACTTTCCAGTAGCCAACAAAAGGCTGTACCTACCCAGCTCTAAAAAACCACAGGGTTTGTATCTAACCACTATCTGACTGAATACCCCCTCCACCTCACTGACTATCCAATTAATCTGCCCTGTTAACAGAATTAACCCAATTGAATTGAGTGAAATGAATAATACAAAGTAATCAATTTCAGATATTCCAATCTAATTTGATTAATAGGCTAACAATCTCAATTTAATCAGTGGAAAAAATAGGTTGGGGAGCTTTCGTACAAATTCATTCAAAAGCCTCCTTCTAACCTCCCCACTTCCACCATATAAATGATCAATAACTGATTAACTAAAACTAATTTAATCAATTAAACAATCACAATGATGCCTCATATTCACTGCGATTGAGTCACCTGAACCACCCCTTCATGTAGTTGATACAGCTATTACATCATACAAGGACCCCAGTTTTGCCTGTGTTTTTAAATAGGTTAGCCACTGGGGAACCTTGCAGAGAAATTCAGCTGTTTGTGTTGTAACAACTATCCGGGCACATGAGTTGCCTCCTTTGGGACAACAGTGTCTTGCTTCACACTAATCAGTCAATTGATTGCTTCAAATTGTACATCATTCCTTCACTCTTGTCCAGAGCGTCTTCAGTATTATGGTGAATACAAGGAGCAGCCCATTATCATCATCGGAGAGGGCAGAGCTACGTAGATAAAAATATCCTCTCTGTTGAAGTGAATGAGGCACCACAGGTAGGGTGGAGCCATGTGAGCATCAGAGCCTTATGCTCACAAGAGAGGATCAAATCAATGTATATATAGAATACATGGTCAAAGACAACCTGTTGATATAGACATTGAAAATAGAAAGGGAAGATCGACTGCTTTCTCTTGTTTTTTTATGGAGCTCTTGTGAACAAACACATGCATATAATTAGTGACTTGCTGTATAACAGATATTTTTCATGCTTAACTTTTCATAATTCATTCAGCAAACCTTTAGAGTGAAACAGGAGTTGTAGCTGATAAAAAAACCTCAAATTGATTCAATGTAATTTCCTCATTGAATGAAACAGTTAGATGGTTAAAGCAATTTTTAAAATGTCTTTCTATTCTGAGGCATAAATTAGAACAATTTTGGAAATAAAATTTGTAACTTGAAGGTTATTATATACCATTTACTTTTCTAAATCTAACAGAAAGTGTAGGCCTGAACATGTATATAATAAACTAATATTTTAAAAATTCCCTGTGGTTTTGTTAGCTATACTAAGGATGTCTCAGTCTTTGTTTTAAGGGGATTTAAACAAGACTGGACAAAACTTACTAAGCAAATGTCTCATGAATTCCCACCCGCATTTTTACCAAAAATGTATCCTGAGCGAGCTGCAAAATATGAACAATCAGATTACTTTATTCAGAGCAATATGGATCTGTGACCAAAAGTTGCAGTTTTTCCTGTTAGTATTTTTAAAAATACCACTATGAATTTTACTACATATTTCACTTCAGTGCTCCGTTTCCTACCTTTTTCTGTCAGCAAGTATCTGAAGAGAGGGATTTCATCCTACTCTAACCGGAAGTAAATAATCTAGTTGTCACACAAAAGCAGAATAATTGTAATCCAGTTCATTTATCATCTAGTGTTCAGTTGATTCAAATTACTACTAATGAATAGTGCTCTGGTTGAGATCATATACGTGCAGTCCTCCAGATAACACTGATGTTCATCTGCCATTCATTTCAAGTAGCTTTGAAAAGGATAATCATGCAAATCCTATGGAAATGAATAGAAGATGCAATGTATTTTTGTTCCATGGATGGATTATACCTACTAAAATGATAATGCTGTAAACATTGATCATCACAAGAACCCTTGTGAGAGAAGCTTTAGTTGCACTTTCTATATAGAGAAAAGCATCTCTCAGAAATGTGTTTGCTTATTTTGGACTTTCAGTACCTGTGGTTTATAATATTGACTTTACAGTAATAGATGTTTAAAATAGTTGCAAATTCATGGAGCTCATGTGATAATGATGATCCTACTGTATTTCAGAGGGTATCTGTCATAGGCTTTTGGGTTGGGGTGGGTAGGCATGGTACCTGCAGTGAGGAGGCCTGCATCAGGCTGGTCTGGGGTTGAGGCTCCATAATAATAAAGAGACATAGTCTTCAACATAGAAATAATAAAGAGGCAGAATAATAATAGAGAGACATAGTCTCCAATGGCTCCTCTTGTCTTTATTGGGTTCACCAAGTTGGACAGCATCTGATTCTGCACTCCTGAATACATCCTCCTATTTCATACACAGTCTCTCCTCCATCCCAGTCCTTGGCCACCTTCCACTTTATTGCACCGCCACCTTAAGTGTCTAATCCAATAATTGGCCCCACCCTTCCTCCCAGGCCTCCATACACTCCCAGGCATCAATACATTCATACACCAAAGTGTATGAGTGTATGGATATAGGAGTTGAGTTTCTAAGGCATTAAAATTGTTGACATTGCTATTTCCCTATAATATAAGGCAGAGTTTCACAGCATGCCCAGCAAACAAACTGTGCAATTAGTTGTTGTAGATTTTCCGGGCTGTATGGCTGTGGTCTTGGCATTGTAGTACCTGATGTTTCGTCAGCAGCTGTGACTGGCATCCTTAGAGGTATAACACAGAAAGATGGAGTACTCTCTGTGTCAATGTGGCTGGGTTTGGAGTATCTCCCAGGCTCCACTGCTGCTGCAGCCGGGTTCAGATCAGCTCCAAGGGCCTGCCACGGCCAGGCCTTCTGGAACCTCCTGTACTCCATCACCTCTGTGGCTGGGTTTGGAGTGGCTCCAGGCTCTGCCACTGCAACCAGGCTCGGAGTGGTTCATGGGCTCCATTGTGGCCATGGCCGGGCCTGCTGGCAGCTCCAAGGCTCTGCTGCCACCACAGCTGGGCCTGCCAGCAGCTCCTGAGCTCTACCGCCGTGGTCAGGCCTGCCAGCAGCTTTCAGGCTCTGTCACTCCAGTAGCAAGCACTGGGCCCTCCTCCAGCTGCTCAACAATAAGTGTGTTGTCTGCACATGTGCAGACAATGCTTTATTTAATAGAGGGAATTTAATCCCCCCAATGATTTTTTTAACTTTTCAGATTTTTCTGCAAACCTAGGTGGTCCCCCAAGTTTGCAGAAAAATCTAGTGTAACTATGGGCCCAATCCGTGGGTTTAGCTATCTGCAGATGGGGGCCATGCTCGGGAAACAGATATATTACATAATGAAATAGTTAACCATAAACTAATAATTGGTATTTGGCTTTGTATATAGTTTCCCAGTTAAAGGAGTCAATGTTAATTTTGTCCAAAATAGGATACCACTTATCTAAACTCGGGAAACAGATATATAAAGAAATGGGGGACCCATGGAACTCACAGGGGAATCCCATTTCTCCCCCCATCATCATTCGGCGCAACTCCCTTGGAGCCCAGTCACAGCAGCAGTGGTGTCTGGGAGCTGCTCTAAGCCCAGAAGGTTCATGGAGGCCAGGGCTGTTGATCTGCATCACAGTGTTTGTGTGGATGCAGAGGTGTAGGGGCAGAAGTCTTCTGTAGTCCCGGGTCCACATCTGGCTTGGCATACGTCTTTGGCACAAGGCTTCCCTTAGCCACTGTATATAGTCCATAGTCAAGCATTCAGTTAGGACCACAGCTCTGTCCATTGCCCTGGCACACACTCTTCACAGTCCAGCAAGGCAGTGATATTAAAAGAGTCTTCAGTAATGCCATCTGGAGTGGCTTCATGGCAACAAAGGACTGCCAGGCTTGGTTGCACAGAGCTCAGAGCAGCAACCTGCCTCTGCTGTGGCTGGGCCCGAAGTGGCTGCTGGGTTCCCCTGTCACCACAGCTAGGCTCAGATTGGCTACCGGGCTCTCCTGCCATTGTGGCTGGGCTTGGAGCAGCTGCCAGGCTCCCTCGCCTCCATGGCTGGGCTCAGAGTAGCTCGGGCTCCACTGTCACTGTGGCTGACCTTGGAACAGTTCCCAGGCTCCACCACAACCACAGCCAGGCCTGCTGGCAGCTACAGGACTCTACCACCTCCATATCCCAGCCTGGAGCAGCTTCCAGGCTCTGCCACAGCTTCCAGGTTCCACTGCAGCCACGGCAAGGCCTGCTGGTAGATCCCGGGCTCTGCTACTGTGGCTTGGCCCACCAGAGGCTTCCAGGCTCTGCCGCCATGGTCGGGCCCGCCAGTGGCTTCCAGGCTCTACTGCCACCACAGCCCGCACCACTGCAGCAGCAAGCACCACACCCTTCTCCAGTCCCCAATGATTTTTCTTTTTACTTTTCAGATTTTTCGGCAAACCTAGAGGGTCTTCCACAATTGCAGAAAAATCTGGTTGGGGCCCTGATCTGTGGTTTTAGCTATCTGCAGATGGGGGCCATGCTTGGGTAATAGATATATAGATACGACGAGAGTGTTTCATAAGAAGTTGCTTTAATTGTTATTTAAGTGACTTCTAATATAATTTTTGTATTGACTTTGTTAATGTCTTAGTTAAAAGGTAAAGGTTCCCTTGCTCGAAAGCCAGTCGAATCCAACTCTAGGGTTGCGGTGCTCATCTCCATTTCAAAGCCAAAGAGCCAGCGCTGTTCGAAGACGTTTCCGTGGTCATGTGGCCGGCATGACTAAACACCAAGGCGCATGGAACGCTGTTACCTTCCCACTGAAGTGGTACCTATTTATCTACTTGCAATTTCTTGCTTTCGAACTGCTAGGTTGGCAGGAGCTGGAACTAGAGACAGGAGCTCACTCCATCATGCGGCACCCGGGTCTCAAACTGCTGAACTACCGACCTTCCACAGCCTGCAGTTCAGTGTCTTAACCACTTGAGCCACCGCAGCTCCTAATGTCTTAGTTACTAGTACATATTTACTGATTATATATCTCTATCTATTTTGACTGACAGTAATTTATGTCACATTGTTAATACGGTTATGGGCACCCCTGCAATTTTCCCTCTCTTTTTGGTATTTTCTAACACACAAGATAAAATGCAGGTGACTTTGGGATGCCAGGTTTCAAACTAGGAGTTCCCCCTGTACTTTCATTTCAGCTGTCGAGACAGAAATAGGAGCAGCGATTACATCTTCTGCCCATTTCATTATCAATATTCTTTTCATCCACCTCATGGTACCTGTTGTAGTTTAGAGGATTCCAGAGGTCTATTGTCCTGACTGCTGACACACAGTAAGCACATGGAGTTAGTTTCTCAACATCAGGGTTAGTCAAAATACAGCTCTGAGGGTCAGGCACAGGTTAGCAGCATTCACAGATTCAAGTCCAAAGGAGACCCAACAGCAAGGGTTTTATGATACAGACCAAGTTCAGAGACAAAGAAATCTATCCAGAATACAGGCAACAAAGTCAGTAGAGACGAGAGCTCACTCCGTCATGCGGCATTCACAGATTCAAGTCCAAAGGGGGACCCAAGAGCAAGGGTTTTATGATACAGACCAAGTTCAGAGACAAAGAAATCTATCCAGAATACAGGCAACAAAGTCAGTAGCTAACAAACCAGTTGTTTCCACATACCTGCTCCCTTCTCTGTTGTTTTTAAGCCCCACCTATGTTGCATCATGCACCTACCGGCTGCCTCAGTCCTGCTCCTGCAAACACTCATCCTTGTTGTTGAAGCTAGTCCAGTGCTGTGCTGTTAGATGGGCACTGCACCTTTCTTATGACAACATTCCTGAGGCTCTAGTGATGAGGGGGTGAACTGACTGGCAACTGGCTCTCTGTCCCCAGCCCAGGGTTGGGAAGCTGAGGGGCCAGTGTACTGGTTCCTGGCTGATAATTTGTATCTGGCCCCTCAGAGACTGCCTTCTCCTGCACTACCTCTGCCACTGACTGTGGGCTTGGTTCAGGTATGCTGACCCCCTCTTCCTCAGTGAAGTCCTCTGTGTCCCTTTGCTCTGCTGAGCTTGGCTGGCCCAGGACATCTATGAGTCCGTTCACATGGTACACAGAAGAAATAGGTGTACTATGGGACATGTGGAAGGTGGATGGTGGGTTGCATGTTTTAAGTCCTGGTTGCCATAATGTTCTTTCCGTTCTCATTTAAATATCTGATTTCTATAACTTTGCTCACTAAAAATAAAAGTTCACTAGTTAAAATAAAAACCTTACTGTACTAGTTCATATTAGCCCATTTAGAAAATATTGAACATTTGTAGACTTCCACAATTTAATTAAACTGTTTTAAAATGCAGAAAAGCAGGGTTCTATGAAGGTTCTTTAAATGTCATTATTTACCACAAATGAAAACAGCTGAAGAGATCTGTTTTTTAATACACACACACACATACACACACACAAGGAATAAGGCTCGTTGTGGAAATAAATACAATGGGCTATAGACTCTGGGAAAGTGCCAAGGCCTTGTGCACTCAGCATCAATGTGCTGTGGTGACCTCAGCAGGGTATAATGACACAGAGTCCACCACTTTCTCCAGAGGAACTGATCTCTGCTACCCAGGGGTCTTGTTGTAGAAAAAGAGCTGCCGGAACTCATTAGCATAACTCATTAGCATAACTTATTTGCATATGCCACGCCCCCTGACATCACCGGAAGTGACAGAAGGCCACACCCCCTGACATCACCGGAAGTGTGTCAGAAGGCCCGGCTACTTACCCTCCTGCTTCATCCTCATTCCCAAACGGAATGAGGATCGAAGCAGAGGGCGGGGTAAAGAAGGGGGCGGGGCTTCACCACGTGACCGCCCCGCCCCCTAGAGGTTCTCTTCCGGAGCTCCGTACCTGAGAGCCCCCCCCCCACTAGAGCCCTGGTCATGCCGGCCACATGACCACGGAAACATCTTCGGACAGCGCTGGCT
>NW_015170942.1:314563-338411 GCF_001447785.1 Gekko japonicus
CCTACACACAATACTCTCTACCTGGAGGTTGTGGGCTCAGTATAGGATCATTCCTTGGACCGGCCTCTGGCTGTACTTTAGCCTCTCTCTCTTGCACAAGAAAGCAGGGAAACTTCAATTCATTCCCCAGTCCAGCCGACTCTGGAGTGGCTGAATTTCTGCTGCCTCCCAGGGATGAAGACTGGGTGGCCCAGGGAAGTGTGGTGCGGCCTTTTTCCCCCTCCCCAAGCCCAGTCGGGCGGGTAGCAAGGCTGGAAGCAGGCCAGGGAAGTCCGTCGGGGCCCTTCCCCTCCTGAAGAAGGTGCCGTGGTCTCCGTAGGCCAGGCCAGGCCGGCCCAGGGAAACATGGCATGGCCCTTTCCCCCCTCTGCGAGCCCAGTTGGGCCACACTGCCGGCCCAGGGAAGCCCGGAGCCCCCCCTGAAAAAGAGCCTGCAGCCTCCCTGGGCCAGGCCGCGCTGGCCCAGGGAAGCACAGCGCAGCCCTTTTCCCCCTCCCCGAGTTCAGTTGGGCCGCCTCAGCGAGGCTGGGGGTGGCCCGGGGAAACCTGTTGGGACCCTCCCCCCTCCCGAAGAAGTGCCCATGGTCTCCCTGGGGCAGGCTGCGCCGGCCCAGCCTCTTTGGGCCAGGCGCGACCATTTTCTCCCTCCCCGAGGTCAGTCGGGCTGCCCCGCCGGACCAGTGAGGCCAGGGGTGTCATGCCTGCCACTGCTGATGTCATGCCTGCCTTTGCTGATGCCCCTGAACAGGCTCCTGAGGACAGTACTGCAGCAGAAAGGCAAAGACTGGATCCTGTAGCTGAAAGCTATCTAAGTGGTGAGGAGGATAGAGCCTCCCAGGGAACACCTGCAAGGGATCAGTCTCTGCTGCAGCCCAGTAATTCATCATCAGACTCGCCTCCACCTGTAACCAGGCTCAGGAATGTAAGAAGACAACAGCTGAGAGAGCGAAGGCAGAATGCACGCATGCGTGCCAGAAGATCTCTTAGCCCTGATTACTGACAGGATCCTGTCCTCACTCCTGGCTAGCTAATGAGTTGATTAGCTAGCACTGTATATATGCAAGTCTGTTGCCAGCAGTCATTTGTGCTGGCAACGTCGTTTGTTCAGGACCTGAATCCTTGCATCTCTGCTCCAGACCTTGTGGAATTCTTCTCGGCTTGATCCTCGGCTTTTGACCTTTGGCTTTGTTGACCCTGCGTTCATCTCTGACTCCTCTGGTATTGTTGTGATTTATGGACTTGAAACTTTGGTATGTCTGACCCTGCTTTTGGACTGTGATTTAAACCTGCTTGAACCTTGCTACCTGATTTGCCCGGCTTGACCTCGGACTGTTCCTGGACTTTTGCTTGCTTGTGTCACGCCCCCTGGTCCTGCCGTGACAGATTGCCAGCACCCACAACGCTCACACATCCCCACCATGGAAGACGGAGCAACCGGAGGTGTGGACCCCATGGAGGAAATGCTAGCACAGGTACAGCACTTAACTCAAGCTGTGATTGCTTTGCAACAACAGGCTGCTACAAATGCTGTTGCTGTAGCAAATGCTGGTACACCTCCCCCACGTTGCCCAATAAATCCTC
The DNA here is from genome assembly GCF_001447785.1 of Gekko japonicus. Lineage (NCBI taxonomy): Eukaryota > Metazoa > Chordata > Lepidosauria > Squamata > Gekkonidae > Gekko > Gekko japonicus. The sequence continues at coordinate 316,145 of NW_015170942.1, forward strand.
CTGATCGTTTCGGTGGGAATGTTGATGAGTTCCAGGCATTCCTTGCCCAATGTAATCTGTATATTGAGCTCAGGGCTCGGGACTTTGTTTCTGAGAAGGCTAAAGTTTGTTTCATTTTAAGCCTCCTTAAAGGGCAAGCTGCCAAATGGGCCACGCCCTTGCTGGTGGGGAATTCTCCCTTACTATCTGACTTCCAGGCTTTCAAGGCTCATTTTGCCGCTGCTTATGCCAATCCTGTGAAAGCTGAAACAGCTAACCGCAAAATAAGGGCTCTTACTCAGCATAAAACCTCTGTCGCTCAGTACACCAATGAGTTCCAGCTGCTGGCTCAAGACCTGACATGGAATGAGGCAGCGTTTATTGACCAGTATACTGAAGGGCTGTCTGACGAAATTCTAGATGAACTTGCACGCAGTGAACGCCCTGACACTTTACAAGCCCTCATCCATCTCTGTCTCCGCATTGATGGGAGGTTACAGAGCCGCCGCCAAAACAGAAAAAAGGCTCTCGCCTTCCCCAGCAGAACCCTTCAGACCTTCCACCGGCCTTCCTCCCCCGGCTCCTCTCCACCTCCTGCAGGCACAGAGCCCATGCAACTTGGCACCGCTCGGCCCCGCCTTACTTCTGAGGAGAAGCTGAGACGGCGCACTCAACAGCTGTGTCTGTATTGTGGAGAAGCCGGGCATTTTGCCTCCAGCTGCCCTGCCAAGCAGAAGCGCTCACCACAACCGGCTCCACCGGTAAAAGAGCAGCCCCAAGCCTGACCGGACCCCCCGGTTTGGGGCCTATTCTGGGGTCCTCCAGTACTCCATACTCACCACAGACTCCCTTCCTGGTGCCAGTGCGGTTGCAACTCCCAGACAACCGCTGGCTCTTCATCCACGCCATGTTGGACTCAGGGGCCGCCTGTTGTTTCATGGACATTCTTTTTGCCAAAGAACACGGCGTTCCCCTTCAAGAGAAGGCAACCCCAGCGCTTGTAGAAGCCATTGATGGACGCCTGCTCCGCTCCGGACCCGTCGTCCAAGAAACCCAGCCACTCACCTTGTGGATACAGCAGCACCAGGAACAAATAACTTTCGACTTGGTGAGGATGCCGAGGTTTCCAGTCATCCTGGGTCTCTCCTGGCTGCGCCACAACAACCCTCAGGTAGACTGGGTACATCAGGAGCTCCAGTTCGGCACCAGTCCTGCACCCACGCCTTCCGTGGAAACGATGGTAGACACCCCGTCTTCAGCACCATCGCCAGAACCATCACCAGCTGCTTTGCTGCTGGGCGCTGCGGCTCCCGCTTTACCTGCCACCTATCAGGACTATGCAGACGTCTTTGACGAAAAGGAGGCAGACCAGCTACCCCCGCATCGGCCCTACGACTGTGCCATCAACCTCATCCCCGACGCTCCGTTACCCTCAGGCCGCCTTTACCCAATGGCAGAACCGGAGCTGGCTGCGCTGAGGGACTATTTGGACAAAAATCTGGCCAGAGGGTTTATTCGGCCCTCTACGTCTCCTCTGTCTTCCCCAGTCCTCTTTGTGAAAAAGAAGACAGGAGACCTCAGGCTCTGCAATGACTACAGGGCCCTGAACAAAATCACCATACGGGATAGGTACCCCCTCCCGTTGATCCCTGAGCTCATGGACCGTTTGCGGGGAGCTCAAATCTACACAAAGCTAGACCTGCGTGGCGCCTACAACCTGGTGAGAATCAAGGCAGGAGATGAATGGAAGACCGCCTTTGGTACCCGCTATGGCCAATATGAGCACTTGGTCATGCCCTTTGGCTTGACCAACGCCCCTGCAGTGTTCCAACGCTTTATGAATGACATCTTCCGTGACCTCCTCGACCGCTTCGTGGTAATTTATTTAGATGACATCCTGATCTTTTCCGCCACCGTGCCTCAACACATTGACCACGTAAGGCAAGTGTTGCACCGCCTGCGCACCCATGGACTCTATGCGAAACTAGAAAAATGCGAGTTTCATCGTAAGTCTGTTGAGTTCCTGGGGCATATTATCTCCCCTGAAGGCACGCTGATGGACCCCAAGAAGGTGGAAGCCATTCTCCAATGGCAGCCTCCCAAAAACCGGAAGGATGTTCAACGCCTCCTGGGGTTCTCCAACTACTACCGCCAATTTATACCCGCCTATGCCGACCTCACCAAGCCTCTGACCCGTCTCCTTCGCCTGAAGGAACCCTTCCGATGGACCCCGGAAGCTGACCAAGCCTTCGCCATTTTGAAGCAACGTTTTGCGACCGGCCCCCTCCTGCGATACCCTGACCCGAACCTTCCTTTTGTAGTGGAAGCTGATGCCTCTAGTGTGGCCTTAGGGGCCGTTCTATCCCAGAGAGCGGATCCCTCTCAGCCGTTGCAACCCTGTGCCTATTACTCCCGGCAACTCTCCTCAGCCGAACAGAACTACACCATCTGGGAAAGAGAGTTACTGGCCATCAAGACCGCCTTCGAGGTTTGGCGTCATCACCTCGAAGGGGCCCGTCATCCAGTACAGGTACTCACAGACCATCGCAACTTGGAGCACCTCCAAACCACTCGCCGGTTGAACCAGCGCCAGATTCGTTGGTCCCTCTTTTTCTCGCGGTTCAACTTCACGATTTCCTACATTCCACAGACGCAAAACCAAAAAGCCGACGCTCTGTCCCGCAAACCGGAATATACCCCAACGTCGAAAACGGAAGCACCTGACACCAGTATCCTACCACCTAACGTTTTCGCCGCAGCTCCCGAACCTGCATCCCTCGCTGAGGACATTCGGGCCAGTCAGGCTACAGACCCTTGGGCTCAACAACGCCTTCAGGAGGTACAACAAGGGGATTCCAAAGACCTAACGGTCAAAGACGGCGTACTCTATCATCGGGACCGGGTCTATGTTCCTCCCGGACCCCTGCGAGCCCGCATCCTGCGCCTCACCCACGATGCACCTCCAGCCGGACACTTCGGGCAACACAAAACCGCTCATCTGCTCACCCGAGACTTTTGGTGGCCCCGGGTTCGGGCCGACGTTGACCGGTATGTGAGCACGTGTGATGTCTGCCGCCGGGCCAAGGAGGTTCCTGCCAAGCCCTCCGGCCTCCTTCGTCCGCTCCCTGTCCCATCGAGCCCTTGGGAAATCATCTCGATGGACTTCATCGTCGATCTTCCCCGCTCACACGGACATTCTTGTATCTTTGTGGTGGTGGATCTCCTCACAAAGATGGCGCACTTCGTTCCTTGTCCGAAAATCCCCACCGGGCCGGAAACTGCCCAGCTCTACCTCCATCACATCTTCCGGCTACATGGGGCCCCAGCACAGATCATATCAGATCGAGGCCCGCAATTCTCTTCCCGCTTCTGGCAGGCATTGCACCAGGGACTGGGGACGGAGGTTCACCTGTCATCCGCGTACCATCCCCAAACCGACGGCCAGACGGAGAGAACGAATGCCACTCTTGAACAATATCTCCGCTGTTATACCACGTACCAACAAGACAACTGGTACTCCTTGTTACCTTTGGCCGAGTTCGCCTACAATAACGCGGTGCACTCGTCCATCCAAGCCACCCCATTCGCAGCCAATTATGGATATAACCCCCGCTTCTTCTTGCCCGTTGGACCCCCATCTGACGTTCCTGCTGCAGATGCCAGGATCCAAGAGCTCCATGCACTTCACGAGCTCCTTCGGGAGCAATTACAACATGCCAAGGAAGCCTATAAACGGGCAGCGGACCGCCACCGACAGGAAGGGACACCCCTGAAAGTCGGCGACCTCGTCTGGCTCTCCACCCGGTACCTCCGCGCTCCTGGCCGCTGTGCCAAGCTCAACGCTCGCTTCATTGGGCCCTACAAAATAGACGCCCAGATCAACCCTGTAGCCTTCCGTCTTGTTCTACCAGATCATCTCAGGATTCACCCCGTATTCCATCGATCCCTCCTGCAATTGACAGCTCCTCCGGACCCGAACCGGGACACTCCACCAGCACCCCCACCTCCTGTCATGATCGATGACGAGGAGGAATACGAGGTGCAGCAGGTCCTCGATTCCCGCCTTCATAGGGGTGTCCTGCAGTACTTGGTGGACTGGAAGGGCTATGGTCCTGACGATCGATCCTGGGAACCTGCCTCTCACCTGCATGCCCCGGACTTGGTCCGGCACTTTCATACAGCCTACCCGGACAAACCTGGCCCTTTCGATGAGGGGGGGCCTGAGGGGGGGGATAGTGTCATGCCTGCCCCTGCTGATGTCATGCCTGCCTTTGCTGATGCCCCTGAACAGGCTCCTGAGGACAGTACTGCAGCAGAAAGGCAAAGACTGGATCCTGTAGCTGAAAGCTATCTAAGTGGTGAGGAGGATAGAGCCTCCCAGGGAACACCTGCAAGGGATCAGTCTCTGCTGCAGCCCAATAATTCATCATCAGACTCGCCTCCACCTGTAACCAGGCTCAGGAATGTAAGAAGACAACAGCTGAGAGAGCGAAGGCAGAATGCACGCATGCGTGCCAGAAGATCTCTTAGCCCTGATTACTGACAGGATCCTGTCCTCACTCCTGGCTAGCTAATGAGTTGATTAGCTAGCACTGTATATATGCAAGTCTGTTGCCAGCAGTCATTTGTGCTGACAACGTCGTTTGTTCAGGACCTGAATCCTTGCATCTCTGCTCCAGACCTTGTGGAATTCTTCTCGGCTTGATCCTCGGCTTTTGTCCTTTGGCTTTGTTGACCCTGCGTTCATCTCTGACTCCTCTGGTATTGTTGTGATTTATGGACTTGAAACTTTGGTATGTCTGACCCTGCTTTTGGACTGTGATTTAAACCTGCTTGAACCTTGCTACCTGATTTGCCCGGCTTGACCTCGGACTGTTCCTGGACTTTTGCTTGCTTGTGTCACGCCCCCTGGTCCTGCCGTGACAAGGGGCAGCCTAGGGAAGCCCGTGGGGGCCCTCCCCCCCAAGCACCTCCTCCTCCTCCTAAATGAGCAGAGTGGGCTGGAGTGTCTGTCGTCTGAGGGAGCCAGGCACAGTGTGAGGCAAATTTTTGTGGGTGCTGCTTGTCTGGGCAGGATTGAGTCTATGGAGCCAATGACCTTCTGACGTTCTGACTGGCAGTTCAAGTGGCCAACTGATTTTGGCATGCATCGAATCTTGCCAAACGAAAACGGGATTATTATATAGGAGATGTGTGTGTGTGTGTGTGTATTAAAGTTAATTTAAAGGTCAGTGATTGCTGTCAGACTGGGGAATCTAACTCGCCTTTGTTTCATCTTTTCCTGTAAACAATACCTTACAATTTCTGAAAAAAATACTGACTTTTGAATTACCCAAGATATTCAGCAAGGATGTGTGCTGTTTCTTATTAATGAAGACAGGGCTTGCTATACCAGGCTAACAACTAAATTTTTCTTTGTCTAAACGAGCACTGAACACCACACAATAATTATGAAAGCATCAAACCTATAATTCCTAGACAATATGTGTATGGTATGTAACGGTAGTCGATACAAAATGTGTTCTTGAAGTACTGTACTGAGTTATTCTCCAAGTACTAGCATTCTTGAATAGCAACTTAGAATAAGAAATTAAATTTATACTGTAAATGAACAAGGATTGGATAGGACATATTCGGATGCATTTCTGCTTCCCACTTTAAAAATACCATGGAAATAGAGAGAAACATGCAACGAGTGGAAGCAACACAGTGACTTCTTTGGATGAATGCTGGCTGTGAAAATCTGACATAAAGGAATCATTCATAGATAACCAAGTGAGCTAAAGGTTACTGAAATGACACTATGCTACTTGTTTTAGCTATATCCCATAGGTCAAACAGCGTTTCCTGGAAAAAATTCTGACACATATATACTGACTGTACTTTATTCAAAATGAATTCATAATCATTGATTCATTAGTTCACAAGCACTGTGTTTGTGAATAGGTGGGAAAGCATCACATTTGTGGCAGTTACGTATATTTCTAAAAGAAAAATATTAGCAATATTTTAGCCAATTGAAACTTATCTTTAGTGAGAAATATGAGATTTTATGTTGACTCCGTGTGATATCAGATAATAGATCTGGATAAGAGACACCACCCCAAAGAAATTAGGGTATGACAGAGCTGTAGTAGTGAACTGGTATTTCTATAATATTTAAGTTTCCACTTCTAATGAGCAACTGTAAGGATATTTATGGAAGTTTCCTTAACACTATTCATAATTTTTTTTAATGATCTTCAAATTGGAATGCTGCTATAAAATGAAAAATGGTGGAGCCCAGCAATTTTGACATCCTTAAAATTATCCTCACTAGAGGCTGGACTTTAAAAAAGAGTCATTCAGATTCAAATAATATATTCTGCTGGATTTGTATGTCATTATATTCCTTTCTTTTTAGGGCTTCTCTGCATGTTCAAGAAAATCATTTTGTAAAGTGGTTTTCTGGTACCCCGCTATTTTTAAGTGTAGATCTGGAGCCACATTTTTAATGATTTCCCTGTATAAAGCATTCCCTATGTGTAGAAATCTGGTACATCAAATTTAGAAGGTTCTAGCTTAGTATTCTCTCTGATATGCAAGTTTTTCTCTGGAGTGACTTTTAAAAAACCCCAAAACAAAACAGAGAGGAGCATCTATCCCTGCAGTCTGAACTGACAGTGAACCTGAAGGACTCTGCCACACCGTTTATTCAGCTCTATGAGATATCCAGTGATCTGTTGTCTACATTGCTTAAATCTCAGCTGGTGAGATTTGAAATCATCCAGATAATTCAACAGAGTGGGAGACATTTTGAGACAAATAAGGCATCCTTCCATAATCTGAGCCTAAGAGAGAGGGAGTGGGAGAATATAATGTTTAGGCTTTTTTTTAATTTAGCAATATCACATAAGGGATCAGAAGAGTGTTTTCTCTAAAATCTTACTATATCTGATGATAGATCTAAGTGAAGGCAGGGTAAACTCAATGATTTATAAGATTATATTAAAGCACTCTTCATGATTTCTTTCAGTTATCCTCAGAATGGACCGTGTGTGATCCTTCCAAAGTGAAACTCTTATAAATCATATTAAGCATTAGGATTTCAATTGAAATCCAAAGAACTTGGTCATGATTGTGTCCCAGGAGTTCTCTCCTGAGGGCCATATTACACTATATGTGGGAGATGTACGGCTTGATTTGCTATTGTTTTTATTATAGAGTAACCACAGGTAGCTCACAATTTAATTGGAGCATAGGGAACTTTTGGGGAGCAAGGCAGGGCAAAAGTGCTTTAAATAATAATTGTAGGAGATGATTAACAACCTGTGTTCCCCAAACTTAACATTCCGAAACTTCACATTCATGAAATTAGCATGATGAAAATCACCCCCCTCCCCATTATAGGGTTGCTGACCCCCAGGTCTGGGCGGGGGTTCCCCCACCTTTGGGGGCTCCAGTCTGCCCTGGACAGCTGGCCAGTGGGGGAAGCCCCATCCCCAAGCCCTGACCTCAAGAGTGGCTACCTGCCCGGCCACCCCTCTCCCTCCCCTCCTGCCCAATTTAAAGGGCTTCAGCTGATCAGGGGGACCATGTGGCCCATAAATCAGCTGGAGGGCCCTTTAAATCTAGCAGGAAGGAGGGGGATGTCGCGGGCCACACATTTGGCTCACAAAAAGACCCTTTAAGGATCTTTTTGTGAGTGAGGTGGGGGTCACAGTGCACCCACCCCTGAAATGGCCCCCAAATCCCCCCACCGGAGCCAAAAGGGGATCTGGCAACCCTACCTCATTATCACTGATCTGATCAAATTCGGAACTGTCACCCACTTTCACACATGCTGTTCTTTAAAGTAAAAACACAACCATTGGAACGTTTTGTAATAATAATGAACTTCCAATATCCTGGACTTCCTGTATTATGTCAGGTTTATAGAAAACATAGTGATTTATGGTTAAAAGGGCTTGGAATTCTTTTTTCAATAAAGTTTCTTTTTCAATAAAATAAATAAGAAACACTTGAAAACATTAAACCCATTTTTCTTTAAAGTTCTGAAGAATAGAAATAGTATTACAGAAGAAATAGTATTACAGACATCTGAAATAGCAAGATAGAACCTAGTTTGTATTGATGCTTTTGATTTATTGTGTTCCATTCCATTTTTGCTGTTAACAAGCTTATAGGCAGTGATGTTGAAGCAGCCTCTAGCTAGGGTGATTAAGAAACTAACTCATGCTTTATAAAGGCAAATACGCACTACATTCATGGAGAGCTTTCATACCACACTACTGTCAATTATTTTAGAGAAGGATATCAAATAGAAAATCAACAATAAATAGGGTCACTACAGTAATGAGCTGCTATGAGTTCTAATGATACAAAAATTGTGTGATGAAGCAGGTACTAAAGCTTAAAATGACAGAAGCAGTAATGGGAGGGGGATGCTTATTCAGTGGTCTGTAATGAGATTGTTCTCAGGCAGATAAGCTTTTGCAGAGAGGCTGGATTACAACAAATGGATATGTAGCATTAGGAGATTTGTGGAATTCACCGCTCCTCTGAGTTGCATTGATGTACGTTAATCCTGATTTCTGAATGAACAACTTGTAAAAGATTCCTTGTCACATACCCTAAGTGAAGCTTTTGTGGAAGAGGCTGTGTTACTACATTATCTCCCCTTTGAAAGCCATAATATCTGTCTCTGGCTTGGTAGGCATTTGCCCTTTAACTAATGATCTGCTAGGTATGTGTTTTACTGAAGCCCACAGCCAGGGAGATCTCTATTAAAATCAGGGTTTTTTTCTACAGCAATTGTTCTGTAATGATGTTTTTATAATACATACTACATGTATATTTTCTATTGTGAGAGTAGTAATGGGACTTTTCCAGTGAGATGTTGCAGTGTGTATTTATGCCTCCATATAAGACACATTAGTTCTTATGCAACAGAATAAATTGACTCAAATCTGATACTAAAAATGGAAGTATTCAGAGTCCAGTGGGAGAACATATCAGTTTTCCTGGACACTTTGTTCCTGAATAAGTCACTGTTTTCCCGTATAATAATTTCAAAGTGAGATCCTAGTGTAAAACTGCTGAATTACGATTCATTTAAAAAATGATACAATTTTCCAAGGATTTAACAAGTACCTGTGGTTCCTCTGTCATCATAGGTGTTAACTAGCTTAGAATAGCATACGGAAATTGGGCTTCCGTCAAGAACAGCTATTGTGAAAGGTCTCAGTATTTTGTTTTATTCTATTTAATTTTTAAATAACTCCATCTCATCTTGTACTTCCTGCATTTCATGGCCCTTTGACCCTACTGTTTACAACTCTCTTTTTTTGTAACTTCAGAAACACATGTCTGCCTAGTAGCCACTACATGCAGAAGAAGAATTGGTTTTTTTACACTGTTTTTCTCTATCCTAAGGAATCTCAAAGTGGCTTACAATCTTCTTCCCTTCCTCTCCCCACAACAATCACCTTGTGAGGTAGATGGGACTGAGAGAGTTCCAAGAGAACTGTGACTGGCTCAAGGTCTCATATCAGGCTTCATGTGAAGGAGTGGTGAATCAAACCGGATCTTACAACTAGTCACAGATATCTAATATGCAGCTCCATGTAATATCTTTTTTGTTGTTGTTGTTGGTTCTCCATACAAGATGGAATTGCAGTGACTCTTGTTCCTATATCAGTCTAAAAATTTAGCATTGTCCATTCAACCTTTCCTTTGTATAATAGGGTAAAATTTCATTAATTGAAAATGAACTTCCCCAGAACCAGGCATCCTCATGGCCCTGTTTCCCTTTTTGTCAGACTCTTGGACAAAGATACTCACAACAACACTCACTGAAGGTGATTTATTTATTGAAGAACAAAGATGTTCCAAGCTAAGAACATTGTTGAGTCAGGGTCATCATGGAATACCCTGGAGGTGGGGAAGGCGGAGCGATGGGGTAGCGAACTGGTTGAGTATCCAGGTCACTCTAGGTCTCACCAGCTTTTGGAGTCTTTTTAAGGGACGTTCTTGACATTTCTGGACTCCTCCAGATTTGACAAGGGTCCACCAGATCCTTGGGAGTAGGAACTAGAAGCAGAAGACTTAAACTGAGCCCCCTGTCTGTGGCAACAGCGGGTGAAGGTTTCAGTTTGTCTTGAAACAGAAGCTCCGAAGGACCAGCCGTGGAAGTTCGCGGGCTGGAAAGCTACATCAAACCCCAAATAAGAGACTCCACACGTCGCCACAAATCATTCTTTCGAAGACCCTGTGAGTAACCTTTCTTCTATTTATAATCGTCAAGCTCAGAAAAGGATACTTGATTGCCCCTATAAATCTCTCCCAGAGGCAAAGGGAGGGGGAAAACTCCCATGGCGGGCGGCGAGGCAGAGTATCGGGAATGTTATTGCATCAAACACAAAGGGGCAAAATAACACTTCAAAATCTTCTATCTGCTTTCTGGGAAATATTGTTACAGAGACTTCTTTCACACTTTAAAAACTTTGTTGGAATTATGGAAAGGGAAACAGGCTGTGGTGGAGCTAAAATGGCAGCGGGCTGTAGTTTCTTTGCCTGCATAGTTACACAGTGAATGTTGTTCTGCTGTGTCTGCTGACGAGCGAGATGGCTTTGTTGGCTGCATTTGAGGAGAGAGATTGCTTGACAGATGGAAATATACTGATGTTCTCAGACAATTATAGGGACTGCTTAAAAAGCCAATTGACAGAAAAAATTACAACTGCTGTTCTGGAAGCCTTGGGAGAGTTTTGGGAAGGCTTCGGAGAAGAGATCACAGAGGTACAAAATCAGATGACATCAGACACTATACAAGAGGGAAAATGACAGGACCTGTTTCAACGTTTGACATCTATAATGAGAGATTTACTCAACTACTGCTTTGATGGGCTGGTTGGATATAATGTAGCCGATGCAGGGTTTGAGACACAAGGCTGTTTGTTTTCGTACACAGGCAGGCCAGAAGAGGATGGGACATTCAAAACTCAAAGACACAAAATGAGACATTTTCAAAGAAAGCAAGAGAAACTCAAACTTTACATATAAGTGGAAGCAGCACTCTTTGACAGTCTGCATGGCTTTAATTGGCTGAAGGGATAAAGATCTACTAAAACTGGAACTTTTAAGCTGTTGAGAACTGTTTATTTACTTTGTGTTTCTTCACCTGATTTACATTGTTATTTGATACCCAATTGATTTATGAATATAACCTGAAGCAAAGTATTTTCAACTATTGCATTGTCTTGACTGACTAATGAAAGCTATAAAATATGGACTTTTTAAATTTGAAACAACTTACTCTCTGTATTTGTAATGTCCTAACTGAAGGAGGATGAAAAATATGGCCAGTCTGAATTTTTATAGAGGAAGTGCAGGGAAACTATAATTAATGGGTTACATTTAGAGAATGTGCATGGATTTAACTATTTTGAGAGAGAAGACCAGATGTTACAGGATAAGGCGAAAGCTATATGACCTTGTTAGTGTGAGAGCTGGATTGTAGGGAAAATATAACATAATATATTATGTTTAGGCCTGCTAGTTAACGGGATTTTGAAAACTAACAGTGTTAAAAATGTGAAAGAATATTTAAAGGGACTAGACTGTTAATTTAGAAGAAATATATGCCTTCTTTAGCATAGTTTAACTGCTAAGTAATGCTTTCTTATGTCTGTTTCTTTTCTGTTGTTTTTATATTGATATAAAATAAATTAATAATAGTATAGTATTGATAAAATGAAATATTGTATTGATGAATTAGTTTTATAATGGGAATAGATGCTTGGTTTAATGGTGTATGTTACTGAATACAAATTAAAATAAGGGGGGGAAATGGGAATCTGTATACAAACATGATGATGTGAGCGAGATATTTGGCTAGCTATTTTAAAATGTATGGCTCTTTTCAATGTAACTTGTTAAAAACAATAAACTTTGCCCAATCTGGGCAAGTTTTTTTTTTTTTAAAGGAATACCCTGGAGGTATGCCTCCACTCCAGGTCGGACCGGCTCTTCAGCCCTCTGTACCCTGGGGTCTGCAGCCAAGTTGGCTCGTCCCACCGTCCTTGGCTTTGGTGGGTGTCTTTTGGCCTCACGCCCTTCTCCCAGGTCACTGCGCTCCTCTTGGTCTTGACAGCGCCCACTCCATCACCTTTCTGCTCTTCAGGATCGGGGGTCGGGACCACAGATTGGCCACCGGTTCCGGTTCCCATTCCCATTTCTTTGCCATCACTTTTGTGATGTAATATTGAAGAGAATCAAAGAGAGGGAGTTCTGACACTATGTCACACTCTTTGACAAAGTTACTCTCAACAACACTCTCTGGCAGTGATTGTTTATTGAGAAATAAAAAGTTCCAAGCTAAGACAGGTACTGTGTCAGAACTGAGATGCTGGTGGGAGACACCAAAGTTATAAACAGTTCAAACAAGGCCCCCCCGTCGGTCCCATCCAATCACACATCACAATCATCCTGCCTAGCTTTTGTGTACTCTACACCCCCACCTATAATTGTACCCAAACGTTATCTCTAACAGCGAGGCAAGCACAGACACTGACCAAGGTCATCCCACTTAGGGAGGCTGCTTAGGAAGAGTTACATCACCACTACAATAAAGCCATTTCTCACACTCTCCCCCGCCTCCAGAATTTCCCTTCCCCCCTGAAGGCCTCATTCCTTAGAAAACATGGCAAATGAGAATCCAAGTTTGACACTGACATGCCTATGTAATTTCCTGGTGATGTAGGCACGTCACAGTGCTCCTCCCTGCTCCCAGAAAGTTGCTGTTGCTGTTGTTACTGAGGCCTTGTGGTGCAAAGTTCTTTGTGAGAGACCAGATACATAACAAACCCCAACCTGGAAGTCCCTACTTTTACATTCTAGGAATTGTGAAAAACCAAGGCTCTGTGATCACTCCACAGTTTGTCTACTCCCTTAAAACAGTGAAAACTGGTGCCAGTGGGGACTAGAGAGTGCTCTGGTATGATAAATGTACCTTCCACCACATGAGGATATAATCAAATAATCTAACAAACCTACAAAAGTGGTAGGATATAATCTCTTTGTGATTACTTCAGAAACGAAGCAATGTTTCTTTTATTAAAACCAACAAAAATGATACAAAATACAGTACCCAGGGTTTTGAGTTCTCCAGAACTCTTCATTATACTGTAAGTCATAAAGGGGACGAGTGTCCCCCTGTGGGACAGCATGAGCACCATTGTTCTCTATGTCTTCCACTTTAACCTATGGACAAGCATAAGAACATAAGAGAAGCCAATGTTGGATCAGGCCAATGGCCCATCCAGTCCAACACTCTGTCACACAGTGACCAAAAATACCAGGTGCCATCAGGAGGTCCAGCAGTGGGCCCTATTGTTCTCTACAGGCAAGCATGTCCTCCATTTTAACCTACAGCTAAGCATGAGCCCATTGCCTGTATTTTGTATCAAACACCCTTCAGACTCAATAGGTGCTGGGTGGAGTTTCTTTTACAGTATACCTTTGTCTTTCTGGGAAAAAGAAGGTAAAAATGGCAGCCTCCAATGGTAAATATAAAAAGTATAGACAAAAAGTATCTTTGAATAACAGTCTCTAAGGAAAATATACTTCACAAAGAAATGTGTACAATGAAAGTCTTAGGTGTGTTTGTTGATTCTGATTTCTTTAACCTCACCTACTGAACGCTCCCTTTGGGATCTACTGCCTGAAGCAAATAAGGAGCCTGGGTTCCTATTCTAGTTTAGCCAGGGATGTATTAAATGACTTTCAGCAAATAAATTATTCTCACATCATGCAGCCTCTGCTCACTATCTAAAAGATGGAAACAATAATGGTCTGTCTCACGTGGGTCTTGGATGACTTCCACTAACTTGGGCGTAACTTTCACTGAATACAGATGGATTTTTTTTCCAGAGTAAATATATATAGTATCAGGTTGCACTGCTGCAGTCCTAAACACAGTGACTATCATGGGAATTCCAAATAAACTCTCATAGGATGGAGTAGTATGTCATAAATTGTAAAGTAGTAATTTGATCACTATAGGTTGCTAGACAATGGGTTAGTCATTTTCCTTTTTTCTAACTGACATCTTTGCAAGTAGTTGCAGAAGAGGCCAGTAGCAGATTATATAAACATCTGATTTCATCCTGTTCTGTTTCCAACGGCAGCCATCAGAACACTATAAGCCTTCTACCATGGTAATTATGAATTAGTCATTAGTCACACATATGCTAAGTGCAGGGCCGGCCCGTCATAGAAAATTTTTACGCAGTGGCCTAGAGCAGCCCCTTAAGAGGGGGTGCCCCACTGGCCTGCCGCCCCACCCCTCCCTCACCTAAACAGGGTAGGCACTGCTGCTGCAACCCTGTGCAGCAGCAGTGGTGGTGGTGGAGACCGGCTTCCAGGTGCGCTTCTCCGGGGGCTCCACGCTGCTCTGGCCTCCAGCAGGCCCCTTCCCAGGCTCTGCCCTCTGTCCCGCACGGCTCCTCCCCGCCCCGCCCTCTGCTGCCCCCCACCCCCACTGCGCCACTGGGCTGGCCACTTGAGCACAGCTGGGAGGGAAACACTGTGCTTTGATAAATGCAGAGTGGGGAGCCCAGGCGCCTTAATCCGGGTTCGGCTGCAGCCACGGCTTTGGCGGCCAGAAATGGGGCAAGGTTTGGGAGCAGGGAGGAGGAGAGGAAAAGCCACCCTCCCAGCATCTGTATTTATTTTTGAAAGGGGGGGAAGAACATCGAATGTGGGGAGGGGGAATGCAGAAGAAAACTCTGGGGCGGAAGCCAAGGGAACTACCAGGTTTGGGAAGGGTGCGACACCCCCTCCCCCCAGTTCCACCCAGCTGAGGCTGGTCAGTTTTGTTCCTTTTAAAAAGGGGATCTGAGAGGGAGAGAAAAAAAAGGAGAGGAGAGGAGGGGGGGAAAGAGGGTACTCCCCCCGGGGGGGAAGTAACCCCAAAGAGTTGAGTGTCTTTCCTTACAATTTGATTGTATTACTGTACTAATTGTTACTGTAGAGCCAGATCAGGAGCAAAGACATTAGTGGACACACGGGGGGGGGGGCAAAAGGTAGCCTCGCCTAGTGTGCAAAAAAACCTGGAGCTGGCTAAGTCTCCTAAGATCAGAATAGCAATGAATGAACATGCTTTCTTTCATGAACTGCAGTTGTCTCAGTGCACTGCTTCCATTCCCTATTTGGAGAAAATGCTGCCTTTGTAGGGCTGTGGTTTTCCTATAAAATGGTCTGATTAATGCTCTTGTCACTTTTGCTGCTGATGGAAGTAATGGGTGATTCAATTTCCTAGAGAAGACAAAGTGATCCAGTAGCCAGTTTAATTATTATTAAGCAAGAAGCTTTCTGCTCTTCTCAGCTGTATAGTACAGTACTGTAGTCACTAAGTGTAATATTAAATAGGTAGACAGATCTTGGAAGGTGGAAATGCTTTTTAAATGTCCTTTTTCATAATGTTCTTTTAAAACCACTTTACTTCATAAAGCCTTTTCTGCTGTTTTTGATGCTATTCCAAAAATATTATCTTTTGTGACAAATGAATATTAACCAGTAACAGATCACAACTGGGGTCCAACCTAATTAAATTAAATCTATTAGGCATCTTCATTTAAAGAAAACAAACAGGACATGATAAAAGACAGTGGATACAGATTTGTTATTTTATAACTTTGGATGATTTATAACATAGTTTTTCATTGAAACTGAAGAATAACAAGAAGCCTAAAGATAAAAACATATTTTTACTTAAATGCCTTTA
Source organism: Gekko japonicus (assembly GCF_001447785.1). Lineage (NCBI taxonomy): Eukaryota > Metazoa > Chordata > Lepidosauria > Squamata > Gekkonidae > Gekko > Gekko japonicus. Next base: position 331,890 of record NW_015170942.1, read on the forward strand.
TGAAAGTTCTAACGGCTAGATATAGGCACTCTTCATCCTTTTGTGCATTAGTCCTAAATTAAATAAAATCAAGATTCAGGATGATTATAACACCAGATTTCTTCCATGTGGCCGCAAAAGGGGGCCATGCGTGGCAGCCTCCCCATGGCCAGCCCCCAATGGCGCAGTCCTAGGCCCCAGGGGAGGGAGCGGCGAGGTGGCAGCAGGCCCGATGGGACGGGCCACCATGCAGAGGAGCCGCTTGGCCACATGCTGCCCACACCCAGCCGAGCCTTAATGCCGGCCAGCGCGGCCAAAAGGGGGGAGCTGCGCGCAGGCAGCCACCCATGTGGCCGCAAAAGGGGGCCACACGTGGCAGCCCCCCCAAAGCCGGCCCCCATCAGCCGGTGGGAGCCACCATGGAATGGCACAGTCCTAGGCCCCGGGGGAGGGAGCGGCGAGGTGGCGGCAGGCAGGCCCAATTCCTGATGTCTGAACTTTCTCTTGTGAACTCAAGCCGTTTGGGAAGCTAGAGAGCACTCTTGCATCAGCGCCATTTTAAGAATTCATTTAGCGGTGTGCACTTAAGCAGATCTTTGCCCCATGTGTTTCTCTTTTAAAAACCTTTTAAAGCTTTCCAAAGAATAATGCCTATGTGTTTCAGCTGTTTTCTGCCTTCAGCTTTGTAGCACGTGTGGTTGAGAAATTTTTTTCGGGGGGGGGAGGCAGTCTGAGAAAGATGTCATGACTACAGTTTCACTCCAAGCTTTTAAATAAAAATGTCAGCAGCACACAGGACACAGGATGAGGATTCTCTAATCTCTCCCCCAGTTTTGGAACTTTTGAAATATTTTATTTTTAAAAAGCACAGTTTAGAAAACACTGCCCTCACAGCCGCACTACCAATCCAAGCAGCCTCATCCTGCAATCCCATTGGCCACCAGCTGCCCGGAGTTTGAAGCAATACTTCCCATGAGCACTCAAACTTCATTCTATTCCTCGTGTTTGTCACATTTAAAAACAAATGCATATTCTTGCTATCTACTGATAACAGTAGTGCTTATACTTTAAACAAAATGTTTAAATATTTGAAATGTTTGAAAACGTTTGTTTGAAATGTTTGAAAACACCACACCAGGTGTTGATTCCATTGCCATTAGCAATGGCATATTGTCATAGGCAAAACATTGTAAGTACTTACTGCCTTTTATAGTCCTATTCCACAGAACATTACATTTTGCAATAGATGAGCTATCAGGGGGACAAATGATGACACATTCCACGCACAAATTTTATAAATATTTGCATTAAAAATTAGTTTTAATGACAAGGAACTGTCATTGGCTGTGTGCTGAGAAGATGTGTTATCTCTATAATAGAACTACAGTCCTGAAGAATACCACCTGGATCCTATAAAGCATATAGAAAGTGAATGCATAGTAATTACAGTAAAACAGTACTGGAAATGGCCTATTTTGCTCTGCCATTTTAATTCCTGATTGTAATCCTCAGAACAGAAGATGGAATAAAACCAACCAGAAGTTGATCTGACACAAGTCGTATTGAACTGGAAGGAGATTATGAAGGAAAACATTTCCACCGATAGTGCACAAGGTTTACCTAAGGAAGTAGACTATTTTCTTTTGTGATGAAGTACTGCCTTATCCAGAACATGCTTCTGTCTTCCAGAAATAGCTTTGGGATGATCCACTGTGCTAAGATTATAGTTTGAGACTGGGGTAAACAGAAGTATACCTTTCAATAGATTTAGAAGGGTGTAACTATTTAGGATTGCACTGTTAATATGCTGGGGGTTTGTGACTAGTCATCTGCTGCAGCCCAGCCTTTTCTCCTCCAAAAAATGACCTTTGTTAAACTCACTATGTTGTGTAAGAGGAACCTGTACTACAGGATCTCGTCATACTAGCATTGCCCTAGTTTCCAGCAGGGTTAATATTGGCATGGGGAGAATTTTTCACATTACCTTCATGTCATGAAAACGAGCCATACTGTAGCAGTTCCTGCATTGGTATCATCAGTCAGAGCCCTAAATTGGATCCTGCAGTATTAGCACTAACTGCTGCATAATGGACATGTAAAAGGGCAATGCCAAGGAATGTTCAAACTATCGCACAATTGCACTTATTTCACATGCTAGCAAGGTCATGCTAAAGATCCTACAAGCTAGGCTTCAGCAGTATGTGGATAGAGAACTGCCATAAATACAAGCTGTGTTTCAAAGAGGTAGAGGAACTAGAGAACAAATTGCCAACATTCACGGGATTATGGAGAAAGCAAGGGAGTACCAGAAAAACGTCTACTTCTGCTTCTTTGACTATGCTAAAGTCTTTGTGTGGATCACAACAAACTATGGCAAGTCCTTAAAGAGATGGGAGTACCAGACCACCTCACATGTCTCTTGAGAAACCTGTATAAGGGTCAAGAAGTGACAGAACCGGATATAGAACAACTGATTGGTTTAGCTTAGAAAAAGGAGAAGAAGGGGACGGCAAAGGATAAGTTGGTTAGACAGTGTTATTGATGCAATGAACATGAAATTAAGCACAGAGCATGACGGAAGCACAACGGAAGAGAGGAGGGCCTGGCGTGATGTGGTCCATGGGGTCACGAAGAGTTGGACTCGACTGTTCAGCTGAACAACAACAAAAATTTCTGAAATAACAATTTAACTTTGTAAGTCCCATTGTTCCATAATTCAGATTTGTGAGAAAGGGAACTCAGAACACAGTATGATAAATTTCTTTGAGTCCTTATTTACATGGGGAACTAGAACTAGCAGAATTTCAGTACTCAAGTGTTGCTTTTCAACTGGAAAAGTTCACATAATATTTCCTCCAGTACAAAGTATTAATTCACATGAACACCTGCCAAGAAGAGATTTAGAGATATATATTGATGATGCGGTTTACTTCAATTGCAGTGTTTAATGGATTTTGAATGACTTGAGAGACTACATACCAATGCAAGCCATCAAGTACAACTTCTTTATCTACTATATACTATAAATGTTTACTGGAACTATATTTAGACTTATACTGTAAAACAAAATACATGTTTATTTCAGCATGGTATGATAACTTATTGTTGCTTCTCCTTTAATATTGCTTGCTAGAGGGAGTATCATTGCAGAGAGAGATTGAGCATTATTATTAATAATGTATTTTCTTGTCACTGCTTTCACAAATGCTTAATAAGCAAGAATATCTATCTTTGTGTTAAGGTTTGCATCACTGTGAGGGAAAACACAAGAACTGTTAATGGCTACTTGAAGGAAAGCAAATACTTCACATACCGTGTTTCCCCGAAAATAAGACACTGTCTTATATTTATTTTTTCTCAAGAAGACACACTAGGGCCTATACCACAAATGCATAGAAATCCTGCTAGGGCTTATTTTGGGGGTAGGTCTTTTTTCGGGGAAACGGTATTAGAATTTGAGTTGTTTCGACAACTTATGTCTCTTCGATATATTGAATTTCAAATTGACCTTTGAAAGAGCCATTCATTCTGGTAAGTAAAAGGAAAGGAAAAATAAAATAATTGGAGTGTTTAAAATAGCTAAACAGTTTATCTTTTGCTGTAAGCTGAGTTTGAATAAGACGCATTTGAAATTATCCTGTCTCGATCCTGCTGAAGTTAATGGAAGTTTAGTTAGGAACTCAGTGGCAGTGGGATTTTGCTATTAACCAGGATAATACTTTAACTACATTGAGGTGTCCCTTGTTGTGATATGGTGCATTATTTTTTTTTAATAATTTCTTTATTGGATGTTAAAGACAAAACAAACACAGATAAACAAACAAATACCCAACCAAGGATTACATTTTTCAACATCATTGCAACAATCAAACTTAACTTTGAATCAACGCATGTTTCTCATAATCCATCAATTTTCAACGCAAAATATAAAGGTTCTCAGACTTACATTCTAAAGTAATTACCTATCACATTATCTTTTTTATTTAATTCAACTAATATCAACAAAACAGTTGTTTTTAGTAAACTATGTACAAGTTGTTTTTGGTAAACTATGAGTTAGATGAGGAAGTCAAAAGTACGATGATTTCCTGGATGCAAGATTTTGGCTATGTCATAGAAAATTGGTCAAAAACGTGGACAGCTGCAAAATATCTAAGATCTATTCCATATAAGGAAAATGTGTTTAAAATGCTTCATAGATGGCACTGGTCACCTGATAAATTGGCTAAGTGTTATCCAAATATGTCCAAGAATTGCTGGAAGTGTAAAAGCAATATAGGTACCTATTACCATATGTGGTGGAGATGTACTATGACCCAACGATATTGGCATAAGGTACATAAGATGTTGAGCGACATACTTAAAATAGAGGTACCATACCAACCAGAATTTTTCTTGTTAAATGTAATACCAGAGAAATACAAAAAAGAAGAAAAATATATTATGGAATACATAAATACAGCAGCACGTATTCTATTTGCCAAGAAATGGAAACAAGGGGGACTACCGTCAAAAAAAGAATTAATCTTTAAAGTACAGGAAGTGGTTGAGATAGACAAATTGACTTCAATATTACAGAATAAAGATACAAAAATATTTCGTAATAGATGGGAAATGTTTTACAAGTGGCTAGATACAACTTCTTAATCTGTTAAGTATGACATTGTAAGACTCCAGAAGTTGATGTATGTATGTAATCTGAATATGACATGCATGATGTAATGCATCTAAGAAAACCGAAATAAATATAATTTACAAAAAAAAAGGAGGGTATAGTGCCATAGAGTCCACATTCCAAGAAGCCATTTTCTCCAAGTGTACCGATGTCTGTAGCCTGGAGATTAGTGGTAATTTTAGGAGATCTCTGGGCTCTGCCCGGAGGTTGGCAATCCTACCTAGAAATATATGAAATAAATAAACCAAGCAAAACAACTCCTATATTGATTACCTAGTACCACTGCCTTTGATTCTGATATTAAAGACTAGCCTGATACTCGTGCTTCACTACGGTATTTAAGTTCCTAAATCCAGTTATAATACTGATGATGTGAAATTTGAAATGTAACATTTGTTGTAGGAATTCTAATGGAGAAGACTGTAGTGTAAAAAATGAAGTGAGAAATACGTAATTTTTTTTTCTCCCCCTCTACTGAACTACCACATAATACAGATGGCAACCTTGTTTCCTGAAGCGCCCTCTTCTTTAAGATCATTTCTTGATGCTTCTCCTTTATACTCATGTATATCTGCTCCATCTTGTTTTTCCTGTTTAATCAGATCTGTCACATGTGCTTTGCAGTCATTAGTCTTTTTCTTTGGAAATTGTCTCATTTTCTTTTTACTCAATTTCTTCGTATCTGCATTAAGTTGCTTTCGGGCATTTCCTTCTGTAAATCCTACTGTCTTGGCTCGCTTTGCAAAATGCTTTACTCGACTTTTTATCTGGGAGCATTTCTTTTCCATCTCCATACAAAATGAGTCTTGTGCTTTTTTATCTTGGCAGCCTCGTTCTTTCTCTGAAATGACAGAACGCTGACATTGCGGGGGCTCCTCCTTCTCTTCCAGGTCTGGTTTCTGTTTGCTTTCCAATTCTAGGTCTTTATTTAGAAGGTTCTTAATAATATTTTTGCAGGCAGCCTCAGCTGCCTGCCGGACCTCGTTAAATAGAATTCCTTTGAATTGGTCCAAGGTTATATATCCGAATTCACAGTTTTCTAAGTTAATTAATACTGTTTCTCCTGCTGAGTCTTCTTCCTTTTCCCCAATTAATGCCATTTCCTTATCACTTGTTCCATTCCTTTCCATGGCCGCTTATACGTTTCAAAAGTTTGAGATAATCTTGTGAGGGTCATTTAATGAGGGTCATCACAGATTGTAAAGAGAGCAATTGCGTACTTACAAGTTTCTTTTGTTGCAAGACAAAACAAAAAAGAAAAAAAACCATGAATGAAACAGTCTTTAAAACGGCTGGCCGCAGCTAGTGAAAAACATGGGAGCCATGTTTCTTTCCCTCGGTCGCTCCTGCTTCGAGGCAAAAAAGCGGCTCACCCCCACACTTGCCGGGTGCGGGAGGTGACTGAGTGAAGCCTCCTGCTAACCCACCTCCCTCCAGGAGGTTGGGCGATGCCCCCAGTGAACCAGGAAAGCATCAAAAGAGCAAAGAGGGGAGCGGGCGATTCGGGAGTTCTGAAGAGCGCCCGCTCGCTCACTGCGCTGTACCAGATATGGTGCATTATTGTTAATTAAAAAAGTTTATGATTTCGTGATGCTTGCCACAAGATATAAACTCTAGTTTTGCAAAGGGTTATTTTGTTTCTCCTTACCAATAATATAGATGAGAGATCTGTGAGAGTCAACTCAAGGCATTTTGCTGCCTGAAACCACCATGATTCCTGTACCACCACCACCCTGGCAGGCAGAGGAACAATTGTTCTTTGCTTATTTGCTCCCCATACCTTTGGTAAAACCATTGTAGCCAACTGTTCATGCCCTATAATGCTTCCTGAATTCTTGCAAGGTGACTTCCTCTAGTGAGGTTCAGCA
>NW_015170942.1:338478-382543 GCF_001447785.1 Gekko japonicus
CCAGGGCAGCCAATCAGGGGTCATTTCGTAGAAAAAGAGGTGCAGGAGCTCATTAGCATAACATTAGCATAACTTATTTGCATATGCCACACACCCTGACATCACCGGAAGTGTGTCAGAAGGCAACACCCACTGCTCAGGCTCCACTGGACTGTTTTGGATTGCTAGCTATTGCAGATCTGTCCTCGCAGAGGAGGGAGAGCTTGTACCTGAATAAAACTTGGTCTTAAAGGTGCCACTGGACTGTTTTGGGTCAGGGGGCTCTGCAACTTACCTGGCTGCTTCTTGCTCTAACTGAGGGCTGCTGGGAGCAGGGGGTGGGGCTTGTTGCATGTGCCTGCCCCCTGGGCTCTTTACTGCTGGAGCTCCGCTCCTGTGCGGTCCTGCAGGAAATGACCCCGGCCAACATTATTGTCAAGCTCTTGTGAGAGGAAGGAATGTTGGAAGCATTCAGGAACCTCTACAGGACATGTGCAGTTTTGCTGTTTTATTTTTAGAAAGGTTTGTGATAGAGGAGATGAAGAGCAGTAGCTCCTGTAGCTCCCGGGCATAGAAAATGTGGGGATGGAGGAAGATCACTGCCCTACCCCAAAATCAGCACTGTTTGAGGTGACTCCCTCACTTTACCTTGTGAAAGAGTTGGCGTTGTATCTGTGTTCCATACCAGCCTTTGTCATGTACAGTGGTGCTACAAATTGCCTGGTTTTAAAAACAAAATGTGTCATTGTTGAAGGATGCTGACCTCTCCTTCTGTCTGCAGCTTACCACTCCACTGTTTGTCCCTGCTGGCACTTTTCTCCCAGCCAGGCTACTTGATACTTTAGGTATGACTGGTAGAAAATAAACCAGAGACATAGGGATGGTTCAGTGCTTCTTTAGCCCCCTCCCCCCATTTTATCAGTGGCATTTAAGAGTCAGGTCCCAACCATTTATTTCTCCCTGGCCATTAGTTTTTCTTTCTAGTATCAGCATATCTGTTAGGTCTGCTTGCCAGGCCATGGACAGCTTCATATTCACTGGTTTCAGTTCTAAATGAAGATTCCCAGTAGCCAAGCAAATATAAAACACAACCCATTATCTATTTAAGCATTTTAAGTAGAGGCTTAGAAAAGAATATAAGTGAAATTGAAAATGTGGTGCTAAAAAGTGAGAAAGACTCTGGCTGTAATCCAGCCAAGCCTTGATTGTTAAACTTTGCTTGAGTCACAATTGATCAAAATAACATTAAGTAATATGATTGCAGGCTTAAAAGGAAGAACACACTGAATCATGCTGGTGTTTATTGCTGAGCCAAGGCAAGGAGTTCAGGATCTCACAAGAATAAAAAAGAATGTTTGGAGGGGCTGTTACAGTGTACTGATTAGCTATTAAAGTTATTACAATAGTCTGAATCTTGAAAATCACTGTATAAATTCTGATAACCATCAAGATGAAGGAAAGACTTGCCCCTAGCTTCAGCCCAGTATGGCATTGTGACCTTTAATGTAGCTCAGTCTTCCATTCCAAGATCCTGAAGGAAAAGCATGAATTGTGAAGCCCTAAAAAGTGCCTCAATATTAGCAGAAGTATTTGTGGAGTTGCATCAAAGTACTTGTCCATTGTAAGTACTACTGCCCTTATGTAAGCCTCTTTCTTATTAAGTTGGGACATGGGTAACTGAGTAATGGAAACCATCTAAAATATGGTGTGGATGCCCAGGATGAAAAGACAGCAAAAACATTTGCATCCTGAACCAGGAATGGCCTAAGAACAGATATGACCTCCAAAGCAATTTTTTTCTGAGCCATAGTGGTGCTACAGATTTGAACCAAGATATGGCAAAAAGTGTTTTACTTCATTACTTTAACCTGGGATAGCTTGTATCCCACCTTTCTGTCCTTATAAGGGCCCCAAGGTAGCTAAAATCACATTTTAAAATCATTAAAATCAGCCCTCCCCAAACACACATTATTAAAACAATTAAAAAGCAGAATTAAGGTGCTATTCCTCTAGTTTGGAATGGAAGAAATCAGAGATACAGAAATGCTCAGACTCCTTCCCACCTACGTCCCATTCTGAGAGATGTTGGTTGAATGCAGGGCTCTTTTTGTAGCAGGAACTCCTTTGCATGTTAGGTGGTAAAGGTAAAGGTTCCCTTGCTCGAAAGCCAGTCGAATCTAGGGTTGCGGTGCTCATCTCCATTTCAAAGCCGAAGAGCAGCTCATCTCCGTTTCCAAGCCGAAGAGCCAAAGACGTTTCCGTGGTCATGTGGCCGGCATGACTAAACACCAAGGTGCACGGAACGCTGTTACCTTCCCACCAAAGTGGTACCTATTTATCTACTTGCAATTTCTTGCTTTCGAACTGCTAGGTTGGCAGGAGCTGGAACTAGAGATGGGAGCTCACTCCATCATGCAGCACCCGGGTCTCAAACTGCTGAACTACTGATCTTCCGCAGCCTGTAGTTCAGCGTCTTAACCACTTGAGCCACCGCTAATTGACACCCCCCTAATGTAGCCAATCGTCCAAGAGCTTACAGAGCTCTTCTTACAGGGGCTACTGTAAGCTCTTGAAGGATTGGCTACATTAAGGGTGTGTCATCTAATATGCAAAGGAGCTCTTGCTACGAAAAGAGCCCTGGTTGAATGGCTAGGAAATTTTACCCATCTCCGACACTGGTGTTATTCAATGCCAGGTCTATCAATAATAAGATAAATGTTTTCTGTGATTATCTCATGGAGTCATGGGTAGACCTGGCTTGTGTGACTGAGACCTGGGTGAGGGAAGGTGAAAGTGTCACCTTGAACCAGCTTACCCCACCTGGGTTCTTGATTTTTCACCACTCTCGGACAAATGGGCGTGGCATTGCTTATCCATGAATTTTCCTCCTTCAGCTCCCCCCCGCCCCAAGAATGACTGGCGTTGAATGTGTGGGTTTAGCGTGTGATGTCGAGGAGAGTTTGGCTATCTGGCTGGTGTACTGACCGCCTAATGCACCAGCAGATACCCTGTATGACCTATTAGATGCTGTATCGGGTTGGGCATTGGAGTATCCTACACTTTTAATCCTGGATGATTTCAACTTCAATGTCCATGCCGATGATGCAGCGTCTTCTCAGGCCAGGGACCTAGTGTTGTCCATGGAGGCACTGGGACTTTCCCAGTTTATATCGACTCCCATGCACCAAGCAGACTGCACACTGGATTTGATTTTGGGGATGTGGATAAATGTGGATCTGATGGCTACGGAGGTAGTCCCATGGTCTGACCACTTCGCCCTGAAGGTCTGGCTGAGCATACCATGCCCACCCTGTTTAGGCAGTGAGCGTATTTAAGCTCACCCATGGAGCCTAATGGACCCCCGTCAGGTTCAGGAAGCTCTGCAAGTTCCAGTACCCGCTGGTGGCTCGTTAGATGAGCTGGCGGAGGACTGGGAAAACCGGCTTTCTGAAGCCATGACAAGATTGCCCCAGGCGCCCTCTATGCCCTCATACCAAAGCAGCACCATGGTATACCACCGAGCTGTGGAGGATGAAGCAAGAACTAAGATGGCTAGACTGAATGTGGCGGCATGCTCGTGATGAAGCATCACAAACATCTTATAGGATGTTTATGAAAGCCTATGAGATGGCTGTGAAGGAAGATTTCTACGTGGCCTCCATCGCGTGTGTGAGCTCACACCCAGCCCAATTATTTAGGATTATTTGGTCTGTTACGACTCTGCCGCAGGGCAGGCTAAATAGTAGGGAACTGGTTCTTCAAAGTTTTCCTCTTTATATCCTTTCAAAATTAAAGTTAATTTATCAATTTCAGCAGTTTCTAGTAGTTTTATTATTTCTTCTTTTGAAGGTGTCGCCTTTCTTCTCCAATATTTAGTGTACAATATTATAGCAGTTGTAACGACATGTAAAGTAAGGATTCTCCTATTTTATATTTGTTTTGTTTTTTATGCATGTTGGTTGTTTTGTTATGTTTGTTGTTTTGTTGTTGTTCAGTCGCACAGTAGAGTCCGACTGTTCGCGACCCCATGAACCAGATCACGCCAGGCCTTCCAGTCTTCCGCCGTCCTCTGAAGTTTGCTCACCTTCATGTTCGTTGCATCTATGACACTGTCTAACTATCTCATCCTTTGCCGTCCCCGTCTTCAAAGATACTGGAAAATAATAGTAGGGAACTGGCTGTTGGCTGCAAGGCATTTATAAGCTATTTCGCAGATAAGATTGTGATGCTCCACCAGGACCTCCTGGCCACAACTGAGACAGTAAAGGAAGTGAAAGCCCCCTTTCCATCTTCTGATCCAACATCGGACCACTTCAGCTGGCTCTCCCAGGAGGAAATTGACAGAATCTTGGTAGCGGTGAGGACTACTACCTGTCTCCTTGACCTATGCCTTTCTTGGCTAGTGCAAGCCTTTTGGGAGGGCATTTGGGATGGCATTTGGGTCCCTCTAGGGGAAATTGTCAACTTGTCCCCTTCTACTGGCACTTTCCCAGGGGCCTTGAAGGAGGTGGTGGTTCATCCGCTCTTGAAAAAGCCATCATTGGATGCTACGGTCGTGGCCAACTACCGCCCAGTGTCAAACTTACAGTTTCTGGGTAAAGTGATTGAGAGGATGGTGGCTGAACAACTACAAGCTTTTCTGGATGAAGCTTCCATTCTTGCTCCTTTCCACTCTGGTTTCCGCCCTGGCCATGGGACAGAGACAGCTCTGATTACCCTTACAGATGACCTCCATAGACATCTAAATCGGGACGGGTCGACACTGTTGTTATTATTAGATCTAATGGCAGTTTTTGACATAGTTGACTATGACTTGTTAACTCACCTCCTCACTGATATAGGAGTTCGAGGGATTGCCTTGCAATGGTTTTCCTTACTGCATGGTTGGGGACAGAGGGTGGCGCTTGGCAAGAGGGTTTCCTCGCAATACTCACTGGAATGTGGAGTACTGCAGGGGTCAATCCTCTCACCAATGCTATTAAACATCTATATGTGCCCCCTCACCCAGGTAGTCCAGAGGTATGGGCTGGCTTGCCATCAGTACGCAGATGACACCCAGCTCTATCTGTTTTGGATGGCCATCCGTCCTCCACCCCTGATAATCTGCCCGAGGCTCTGGATGCTGTGGTTGGATGGTTGCGGCAAAGCCGGTTGAAGTTAAATCCATCAAAGACTGAGGTCCTGTACCTGGGTGGGGGGGGAATCGATATGTGTATCAGGCTCCCCACTCTGTAAGGAGCTCCTTTGGTGCCTGCCACAAAACTGAGGAGCTTAGGAGTAACACTAGATGCCTCAATTTCTATGGAGGTCCAGGTACTGCAGTTGCTAGATCTGCATTTTTCCATCTCAGGCAGATTAGGCTGCTGTAACCCTACTCCCACCCCCCCAGACTTAGCTGCAGTGACCCATACAATGGTCACTTCCAGGCTTGATTACTGCAGTTCACTCTATGCAGGCTTACTCTTGAGGCTGACCCAGAAATTACAGCTGGTACAAAATGTGGCAGTGTGCCTGCTGACATAGATGCCTGTGCAGGCTCATATTCGGCAGGTGCTCTGCCAACTGCATTGGTTACTGGTTGAGTTCTGGATTTGCTTTGAGGCGTTGGTAATAACCTTTAAAGCCTTACACAGCCAGGGACCAACATATCTGCGGGACTGCCTTTTCCCATATATGCCCCGAAGAGCATTACACTGTATGGACCAACAGCTCCTAGTGGTCCCTGGCCGAAGGATCTCCATCTTGCCTCGACTAGGGCCAGGGCTTTTTCGGCTCTGGCTCCTACCTTGTGGAACATGCTCCCTATTGAGATCAGGGCCCTGTGTGACTTTCTTCAGTTCCACAGGGTCTGCAAAATGGAGCTGTTCCACCAGATGAGGCAGCGGACAGCCATATATGGCCTCCCTGAGATTCTGTCACCACCCAGCAACAGTTAGCGATGATCAACGGGCTGGGGAACCTCTCACCGCCAGCTATTTTCTGTTTGAACTGTGACCTCCATTTTACTGTTTATTATGTGTTTTAACTTTTAATTATTTATTGTATTACTGGAACGTTGTTACCCATCCAGAGCCTGCTTGCAGGAAGGGCAGGCTATACATAGGAAAAATAAATAAATAAATACAAAACATAAAAACAGCAGTTAATACATTGTGGGCTTTCTGGAAGCATATTCCTGGCCTCTGTTAGGAGGAGGATGCTGGACCAGCTAAATCTTTAGTCTGATCCAGCAAGGCTCTTCTTGTGTTTCCTTACAGTTTCAATTGTGAGAGAAAGAAGGAATGAAGGCATCCAGAGGATTTTAAACCCATTTTAAAATGTCACAAGGGCCTGATCCTGATTGGACCAATGGTGCAGTTACCTGAGACACTCTTGTCCCCCCCTTGTGCTTTTTCAAGTGTCAAAATGGCCACACGCTCCCACAGTTATCTAGGCAATTGAAAAAGTGTGTGGGGGAAACAAGAACTCCTCAGCCTGCCATGCTATGAACCCAATCAGGATTAGGTCCCCGTGGCATTTTTCAATTGCTTTAAAATGGCAGTAGCATCAACAGGTCGAACGCATAGACACTGTCTCATCTAGTTTGACCCTGAGTTTCCATGTGCACTTTGTATAAAAGGTCCAGTGCTGATCTTTCTCAACAGAAAGCATATTTAGTCCTAATTTCCACCAGCTGAAAACCTCACACCTGCTCAGCACATGTCCTCCAGACCTGTGAATTTAGCCATCCCTGCCTTAATCCAATGAAAACTGAAGTTGCCTATTGATAAAAGGTTGTTCTGTGTGTTCAGAGAAAGTGATTGGAGAGAGACAATGAAAAACTGCTGGCTGATTCCACAAGTCTGCTCCTTATTGCAATATAAATTTAGCAGAGACCTGGGAAACTTTCTGGAAGCAAAACCTCAGTAGGCTTAGAGCAGATTTAACTGGGTTGGTGCAGGGATCAATACACGTAAGCCACTTACTGTGCAATTCTGTACAGAGTTACACCAGTCTAAACACAATGATATTCATGGGGGTTAGGCTGGAGTAACATTGCATAGGCTAATACTGTTACTGAGCCAAAAGGAAAGTGATGTGCTTATTTTAATAGCAATATGCCAACAGAATGGCTTGAAGCTGCAAGGAAATACGGCATTATGAAACATTTACTCTTGAATAATGAACAAATTTCAGATGGTTGTTTTCTTCTGTTGATTACCCCAACTAATGTTCTCCTTTTTAAAAAAAATAATAATAATTTTTTATTGCTTTTATATACTACACATGTACAGGGAAGGGAAATAGGTAATCACTATAACTAAAAAAAGAGAGAAAACCCTACAGAATTAAGACAAGGATCATCCTACAATAGTAACATTCTTAAATGACGTTCTTACGTTAAGTCAGTATCAAAATATAGATACAATACTATAAGTAAGGTTTTCTTAACAAAATTAACTTAAGCCATTACTGCTAAAGTTTAGGTAATTTCTAGGCCATTCTTTTAATTTTTAAAAAAACGTTCATAATTATTTTTCACACTTATTTTTCTTGTATTTCAGTTTAACTTTAAGCAATTTGGGAGTAGCCTCTCCTTTTTCTGAGTCTGAGCCCTCAGAGGTGCTACCAGAACTGCTTGAACTGTCTTCTTTCTTTTCTTCGTCTCCTGTCGGATTTTGTTGTTGTTCCAAAAAGTCTTTAGCTTTCTGGGCAGAATTGATCTTCATTTTCTTTTTGTTGTGTTTAAATATCAATCCTTCTGGGAATATCCATCTGTAGGGAATGGAATTTTTATGTAGAAAAGAGGTTAAGTCCTTATATTGTTGCCTTGTTTCCATATCTCAAATGGAATATCCTTTAAGATTCTCGCTTCTTTGCCTTTGACTTTCAGGGTTTTCCCAGTTGTCGCTTTCAGAACTGTGTCTCTGGTAGATCTTTTGGAGAATTCGACAAATATTTCACCAGGTAGTTTGTTTTTCTTTATAAAATCTGGATAGGTTTGATAGACCAAGTCCATATCATTTTGCAGTAAATCCTGTTTGAGTTCTGTCACTGGTGCTAATACCCCACTTAATAGTTCTGCATGTTTTCTCCTTTCTGCTCTGGAATACCCTGGAAGCGTAGGACATACATTGATCTTTCCATTTGAAGCTGTAAAAGTTGTTCTTTATCTGAAATTTGCTCTTTTTCCACTGCCTTCAGTTTCTGCTTAATATCAGTTGTTTTTTAATCCATTTTCTTTATGACTTTATTAGCACCATCTACCCATCGAATTTATTGTTGATACTAGACATCTGATCCAGCAGGGGATGCAACGCTGTTCCGAACATTTTAGGAAAGTCAGTAGTTACTTCTGGCATATGAGTAGGAGTTGCTATCTGGGTAGTTCCAGCAGAGGGTTTCTTCTCCAGCACCATCTTTTTTCCTCTGCCCGTCATTGTTTATACAAGATAAAGTTTGTTTGAATCAAAATGAAAGTTCTCTGATTTGAATGCTCTTTGGACTATTTTAAACCTTTTGGTCTTATTCAAAGTCTCTCATGGTCAGTATCTTTTTTCCTTTTGGATTTTTGCTTGGGCACCGCTTAGTTTCGGGGGGGGGAGATCCCCAATTCCTCCCCACCCACTGCTCTGTCCTGTAGGTTAGTTCCGTTCTCTCGAGTGGCTCGTTGGGGGGATGCGCTTAGCTTACAGTTCATAGCATTTGAAGTGCAGAATGATCATAAATGCACTAGATCTCTTGCCCACTTCACCCGGCAGTCGTCTCTGATTGCCATCACAGCTCCACGATGGCAGGACCTTTTGGGGTAAGGGGAGCCTCAATTCCTTGGCTGTCATCTTGGAAGAGGCACCCCTCTGCACCCCAGGCAGAGAGCTCCCTACAAGAGCTCGGGGGGGGCTCAGAATCATCTGAGTCCCCTCCTGTCCGCCATGCCTCGGAGCGTCCGCATTAGAGCTCAATGGGACATGTCCAATCCGTGAATTGCCCAAACCAGAACTCCCTAATGTGCTCCTTTTCATGTCTTACATTGTCATTCGGTTGTGCAGTTAGGGAGTGGGTGTTCTCACTGTTGCTAGTCTCTGCATTTCCTACATTGCGGCTGTGCTAGGACGCGAGGCGATTCACACCGGGCTTTAACCATTAAGCCAGGAAAGCTGGAGCCTGTCCACTGGCGAGAAGGCAGGACGAAGGTACTAAAAACCTCGTACCTTTTGGCGGTCCCAGGCTTTTGAACTGCAGCCCGAGAAGGAGCCGAATCCCCCGAGTTGAGTGTGGCCTGCGGCCTCATACCGGATGTCCCAATCCTCAGTTCATCATCGAGCCTCTACGGAGGCTGGTGAGACGATAGGCGGCTGGGTGGAAAGCGGGCCGCCGGGAAGATTGCTCCTTAGGAGCGAACCGGGTGAGCGCGACCGGATTGCTGTGGCTGTGGGCGAGGTGGTGCTGTATCTCCCCAGGGGAACTTGGTGTCTGGGGGTGAGCTGGCGAGAGGAAGGGCGTGGAGGACTCCCCCCCGGGCGGACCGAGAGTGTGCGGCAAGAGAAGGGGGGGTCTCCCGGATTGGAGCCAGAGATCAACGGGCTTGCTGGGGGGTCCGTGCCAACTCCCGAGCCGACCCAGCTTGGTGAAGACGCCTGCCTGCCCGGAGAGTACCAGGGGGGTTGCAGGCTGGAAGAGAGGAGGAGCCTGCCTCTCCCCCCTTTGGGACTACAGAGCCCACAGCATTGCAGGACGTCAATATCTATCCGCAGCAGAGAGAGGGGGGGCCAAACGGAACTACATCTGTAACAAGGGAAGATCAGACCCTGGAGAGCTGAGTCTGAGCCTGGGACCTGGGACTGTAATAGGAGGCCCCAGGCGTGACATCGGGACCACAACATCTGGACTATATTAACAGCAAGAGAACAGCCTAGAGTGCGGAGGAGAGGAGCGTGGAGAAGAACCAACCCAGACTTATAGTGTCACCATAGGTCAAATTATTGCTAACTAAATTAATTAATGGGATCGGATTGCAAAATTATTAGATGGGGATTAAATTGTGAGTAGTAATTGATGGATGAAATTGGCTTATTGATTAGTAAGGAGTGAGTTTGTACTACTCAGTTTGTAGTTTATTATTAGCTAACTAATTAAGAGTAGCACTCTGATTCGTAGGATAAGTAATTGGGTGGGATATTGCGTGGTCAGGAGATTGATAGGTCTACTGCCACGTTGATCAAATAGGCTCTCCCTAGCCTTTACTGAATTTACTGGCAGGGATTTCCTATGGGAGTATAGGTAGGGTAATTAGTCAGTTAGGATTGGAACGCACCACCTAAATAGGATTGGGCATAGTTAGCAGGAGATAGGGTAAGGAAACGGGTGACCACTTTAGGTAACAGTTTAGAAGGGGTGTACCTCTGCCAGCCTCACGGGTGGGTCTGTGGCTGTGCCAAGCGGCACTCGAAGACCAACCGGTGCAGAAGTGGCAGGGCGGGGAATCCAAGTGCTCTCGGGGAGGGGAAGGTATAGCGGTGGGAACAGGTGGAAATGGAAAGGAAGGGAGCTGAGAAACAGAGAAGCTCGGCCCCCTTCCAGCCTGCGTCCCATCCCAACGGTGGCAGGTTGTGGGGCACCGGAGAAGAAACCCTCTCCGACATTGGTGCTGTGCAATGCCAGGTCCATAAATAATAAGACCTCCAGTCTCCAAAATTTCATCTTGGATCAGGATGTGGACCTGGCGTGCGTGACCGAGACCTGGGTACGAGATGGGGAGACAGTAGCGCTCTCCCAGATGGCTCCCCCAGGTTTCTCGGTCCTCCACCAATCTCGGACAAAGGGGCGGGGGGGAGGAGTGGCCCTGTTCGTTCGGGAGGCTTACTCCTTCAGGGCCCTCCCGGCCGCGAGGATCTCGGGCATTGAATGTGCTGGCTTTGTGTGGGAAGCTGGGGAGAGTTTGGCTGTCTGGTTAGTGTACCGTCCGCCCAACGCACCAGCTAGCAGCCTGCCAGCTCTGGTGGAGGCCGTGTCGGGCTGGGTGCTGGAATACCCCAGGCTACTGGTCCTGGGGGACTTCAATGTCCATGCCGACGACGCGACCTCCACTCGATCAGTGGACCTGGCCTCGTCCATGGCGACGCTGGGACTCTCCCAATGTGTAACAGTCCCCACACATCAAGCCGGTCACACGCTTGATTTGATCTTCGCGGCAGGGATTACAGTGGACCGTATTACTGCCTCAGCAGTTCCATGGTCGGACCAGTATGCCCTGAGGACCCGAGTGAACGTTTCACCCCAACCCTGTTTGGGCGGCGAGCCAATTTGGGCTCGCCCGCAGAGCCTGATGGATCCTGAGCGATTTCAGATGGCTCTCCAGGATACACTGCCCCCTGGTGACTCGTTAGATGAGCTAGTGGGGAGCTGGAACACCCGGCTCTCTACAGCCATCGAGGAGATCGCACCTAGACGTCCTCTGCGTCCTCGAGCGAGGCTGGTATACACCGGGGCTGCGGCTGATGAAGCGAGGGCTTAGACGACTAGAGAGACAGTGGCGGCGAGCTCGTGACGAAGCATCAAGAGCATCCTATCGAACGTTTATGAAGTCGTATGAGATGGCGGTCAAAGCCACAAAGAAGGAATTCTACGTGGCTGAGATCGCATCTGCAACCTCGCGCCCGGCACAACTATTTAAAACGATTCGGTCATTAACCACCCTGTCTCAAAGCAGACAAAATATTAAAGAATTGGATATTGGCTGTGAGGCGTTTGCGAGGCACTTTGCAGATAAAGTCTTGTCGCTCCGTCGCGACCTCCCGGCCACACTTGAGACAGTAAGTGAACTCGAGGCTCCTAGCACGTCTTCTGGTCCCATTCTGGATTGTTTTGGCCCTCTCGGTCTTGAGGAGGTTGACAGATAGATCTCGACTGTGCATCCAACTACTTGCAGCCTTGATCCGTGCCCCTCTTGGCTGATTAAAGCCAGCTGAGAGGGGCTGCGAGGTCCTCTGCGGGATATTGTGAACAGATCCCTCTCGGAGGGCCTGTTCCCGGAGGCTCTCAAGGAGGCGATAGTCTGCCCTCTCCTCAAAAAACCATCACTGGACCCGGCCGATCTGACCAACTACCGGCCAGTGTCCAATTTGCCTTATTTGGGCAAAGTAATAGAGAGGGCGGTGGCGGCACAGCTGCAGGCCTTTCTGGATGACACCTCCGCGCTGGATCCGTTTCAGTCCGGCTTCCGCCCGGGCCACGGGACTGAGACAGCACTGGTGGCCCTCACAGATGACCTCCGTAGGCACCTGGATCGGGGCGGGACAGCGGTGCTTCTGTTGTTGGATCTGTCGGCTGTGTTCGACATGGTCGATCACCAGTTGCTCGCCCACCGCCTCGCCGACGTGGGGATTCGGGGACTTGCCTTGCAGTGGCTTGTCTCCTTTCTCCAAGGTCAGGGACAAAGGGTGGTACTCGGTGGGAGCACATCCCAGAGGCACCCACTAGAATGTGGAGTGCCACAGGGAGCGGTGCTCTCGCCGATGTTGTTTAACATCTATATGCGCCCCCTTGCCCAGATTGCCCGGAGGCATGGGCTGGGTTGTCACCAATATGATGATGACACCCAGCTCTATCTGTTGCTGGGTGGCCGGTCTGGCTCTAACCCGGAAAATCTGGACCGGGCGTTGCAGGACGTAGCAGACTGGCTTAGACAGAGTCGACTGAAACTAAATCCGATGAAGACGGAGGTCCTATGCCTGAATCGGAGCGGTGCGGGGGTAGGGGTCCCACTTCCGGTCTTCGGTGGGGCACCATTGGTGCCAGCGCCGAGGGTCAGGAGCTTGGGAGTGCTCCTGGATGCTTCCTTAACAATGGAGGCCCAGGTAGCAACCACTGCCAAGGCAGCCTTCTACCATCTACAGCTGATTAGGCAGTTGGTCCCCTTCCTCGAACGCAATGATCTGGCGTCAGTGATCCACGCAATGGTCACCTCGAGGTTGGACTACTGCAATGCTCTCTACATGGGGCTGCCCTTGGGGCAACTTCGGAAGCTGCAGCTGGTGCAGAATGCCGCAGCCAGGTTGTTGGTGGGTGCCCCTATGAGGGAACACATCCAACCGGTGCTGAGGGCGCTGCACTGGCTGCCAATAGCGTTCCGGATACGCTTCAAGGTGCTGGTGATGACCTTTTAAGCCCTTTATGGTCTGGGGCCTGCCTACCTGCGGGACCGCCTTTCCCCGTATGTTTCCCCGAGAGCGCTGAGATCTGAGACGCAAGATCGTCTAGTCCCCCCTGGCCCTAGGGACGCCAAATTAACATCTACGAGAACTAGGGCGTTCTCCTTGGCAGCACCAACTCTATGGAACCAGCTCCCGCATGAGATCCGCGCCCTCCGGGACCTGTGCCAGTTCCGGAGAGCGGTGAAGACGGAGTTATTCCGCCAAGCTTTTAATAATCTGGACCAAGCATGAAGCACTTTATGGTTGCCGCCATGAGCATGAGTATGAATATGTTATTTTGTATGTAAATTTCGATTTTAATGTAGTGTATAGATTGTATTAGAAGTATTGTTTTATTGGTTTTAATGTTGTAAGCCGCCCTGAGCCGCTTCGGCGGGAGGGCGGGATAAAAGTCAAATAAATAAAAATAAATAAATAAATACATTCATTCTTGATTATATGTCTGCTGCAAATTGCAATAATTGTCCTTTGCCCATAGTATAGTGGAGACCAGTATGAAAATTTCTCTGTAGGTCAGCCATCATTTAAACTAATTTCCACATGTCTGGCAACATCCATTATCATGTATATGCTTGACATGTGCTTCATGTAATAAATATGTTATATGGTTTCTATATAGTGAATGTTACTGAGCAATTTGTGGCGTGTTAGAAAAATACAAGTTGTTTAGAGTAATGTGTGGACCAACGGATTGCTAGGCCACCTTTAGCATTAGCTACATGGAGTGGAGAGCACACACTAGTATCACAAAGGCATTAAAGCCTGTATACTTAAACAGCCTTGCTTTTGTTTTATTCACTTGAGTTTCTGGGGAAAAGGGAAAATTGGGCATGACACTGAAGAGTATTCAAACCCACCGTCAACATAGTATTTGCTGAACTTGGTGTCCTGTTGCCTCTTAATATGTTGGCTCACTTGGAGTATGTCACATTGAAACACCGCAGGGTCTACTCTGGACATTGAAAGCTTTCCAAATATAGTTTAAAAAGCTGAGTTTAGGCTGACAAATCCTTTTGAACAACTTGAGCCCTACAGGCTCCCTTATTTTGCAGATTCCAATAATGTATGAGAGCATCATCTTTTCCATGCATTAAGTCCATTAGGGAAGAGACACCTTAAGAAAAAAGCTCAGTGGTTACTTCACGAATATTGTTAACTGGCTGAGATCATGGAGGCTGGAAATGGATGTTGGCAGTGTGAAGTATAGAATCAAAAGCCTGTCTAGTATGAAAGAACTTCAGAATGTGTTAATTACTTTATTGTTGGGGTGGAGGACTCGGTAGTGTTGTTTCATCTTGTAACTCTTCCCAGAAACAGCAAACAAATTTTCCCAAATAATTTCTGAATAATTTCTGAGTGCTTGCTTTTTCCATGGCTTTATAGGCTGAGGTTTAGAATACTCTGCTGATTTTACATCCCTAATTTTACATCCAACACATAGTATGCTTGAGAGAAAGGAATTTGTAAATTCTGAGCTCTAATTGGGCCATTTGTGATGCCTGTCTTTGCAAGTGTATAAGAAGCACTGGACGTTCTATTTGCTTCAAAGAGAAGGAGCAGGGAGAAAGATTGGTTAGATTTCTGAAATTGACTTAAAAGTGAGGAACACTGGATACCAAAGAAGGGCAAAAAGGGCAAGGAAGTTGAAATCCACAGGAAACCTAGTGAGAAGACTTCTTTTCGTAGTTGCCTTCTATATGGAGTTGGAATTAAAAACTGTTCCTTCTCATTAGCAACGTGTAAAGTATGTAACAGATCTGCCCGTTGTGTGTGTGGCTACATTAGGACAAGTGTTTATTTTACTGTTTAATTACCTCTTGTTGACCCTGATGAGAGAGCTGATTTTAGTACATGCTACCTGCCCTGAACACAGTCCCTGTACCCATATTTCATTTTAAAAATTGTATATTCTACATTGTTTACATCACTCAGATTCTATCATCTTCATTAATTTTGTAAAGGACAAGCAACATGCTGTAATCCCTTTTCCAAAATAATAATGATATTATTATAACAACAACAACAACAACAACAATAATAATAATAATAATAGGAGGTGTGGGTCACCCACTTGCATGGAAGCTGTATAAATTATTCTTTAGCATAGGGCTACCCTTGAAACTGACCAGGAAGCTTCAACTGGTACAAAATGCAGTGGTGTGGGTCCTTATGGGGACCCCACAGAAGGCACATATAACTCCAGTGCTGTGTGAACTGCTTTGGTTGCTGGTCGAGCACTGGATCATATTCAAGGTTTTGGTGCTTACCTTCAAAGCCCTAAATGGTCAGGGACCTACGAACCTTCAGGACCTCCTCTCCTGATATGTCCCCCAAAGGGCATTAAGATCTGCAGATAAAAATCTTCTGATGGTCCCCGGCCCCAAAGATATCTGGATAGCCTTGACCAGGGCCAGGGCCTGGTGAAACTCTCTGCTGAATAACATCCATGCCCTGCCTAACTTATTAAAGTTTTGCAGGGCATGTAAGGCAGAGATGTTCCACTAGGCCTTTGTTTGAGGCCAGCGACGGTTCTTTACATTGTCCTCGCCTCCCCTCCCTCCCATGACTGAATGCTAGCACTGCCATCTTCTCTGAAAATGTTTTCAGTATTTAAATGTCTCTGAATGTTTTTAATGTTGGATTTTTATGGTTTTAATTGATTTCATAATGTATTTAATTCATTGTTGTAAACCACCCTGAGCCCCACACAAGCGGGGAAGTGCAGTTAATAAATCTAATTTAATGATAAATAAATAAACAAACATTCTGTGAATTGCATGGTTTTACTCTACTTTTACTTTACTTTTATTTAGCTCATTTGACCAGAGGTCGTAAGCTTAAACGGAACCAAAATAAAATTATAGCATCAGTTGATATTACATAAGAAAATTAGAACAAATCAATATACAAATTATAAAACCATAAAATCTGAATCATCATAATATAAAACCCATAGAACCATAAAAGTTTTGAGAAGATTAAAATTCCTTAATAAATACACTGTGTAAGTTAATAAAAGGTTAAAATGAGATAGACCCTGAATGATAAGATAGGGTAAACCTGTTAAGATCTTCAGAATCATGAGTTGATTGTAATCTAAAATCCTATTAAGTCATATAATAAAGCCATCATTTCTTCGCAGTTAATTTAGGGACATTTCTCAGGCATTTCAGAGAGATTACTATTGCCAGATATTTTGCAACAGAGCAAGGTATTTCAGGATCAATATCTGCCAATAGTTAAGATGTCACCGAAGGTTTCATAGGAAGATGATGTTTAAGCAAGATCAGACTAAGCCAGAGGGACCTGGGAACTGACCAATGAACACAGATCAATAACAGGTGATCCAGTGACTCTAATGTACCAGAAGCACAGTCACATAACCAATCTGAATACAGGATTTTTGCAAAATGTCCCATTAGCTCTGCAGTTGGAAAAATGTTTAATCTAGCAAGCATGAAAACATGTCTGTGACTAGGAATTGTGAGAAATCTCATATACAAAGGTAGAATCATGGGGGGGGGGGGAATCCCTAATGCAAGAGTGGAACATACATGCCTTGCATGGGATAATGTACTAGCCCGATCAAGGTTAGTTGCCCTCATCCTAATAAGCCTTGATGCTTCGTGGTAGCTTATGTTATTAAGCAGCCTAGGGGGGAAGCCTAGCAGTTTGAGCTTTATATATCTTTCCCACATACTTCTATGATTATCTTTCTTCCGCAAGTGTAGAAGACCCATTTGGGGACTGGACAAAAGTCTTTCAATCTTAGTTTAAAGCAGGCCTTTTTTTGTAGAAAAAGCCCAGTGGGAACTCAGTAGCATAATAGGCCTCACCCAACAGCAGAAACTCATTAGCATATTAAGCCACACTCTGACATCACAGCTCATTAGCATATTAGGCCACACTCCCATATTACCACACTCACCTTTTGCTTCTTATTCTGTTTACTTTGTTTGTTGTCAAAACCCTGGGCTTTTTTTGTAGCAGGAACTTCTTTGCATGTTAGACCACACACCCCTAATGTAGCCAATCCTAATGAGTTTCTGCTGTTAGGTGTGGCCTTTATGCTAATGAATTCCTGCGGGGCGTGGCCAACTCAGGAGCCAGCCAGAACTCCGTTCCTATGCGTTCCTGCCCAAAAATAGCCCTGGTTTAAAGGCAGCCATCTATGCCCTTAGCTCAAAAGAGCATTGCACTAGTTCCAGTCTAAGCACAGTCCCTGCAACACATCTAGGGACTCCTGCCAGCCAGTGTAGAAACTGAACAAGTGTGTTATCGAAGGATTCAGAGACTTCATCTCTCCAGATGGCTGCCTTGTATAGAATCTGGGGGATTATTTTAGTGTTAAAAGCTCTGATAGCCATCAGTAGTTATGCTGATATGCTTTGGTTATGCTGATAATATTATGTGTCCTTGAAATAAGCTCAGTTAATGTGATTTGGAGGTTATTGTTTTACAAGCATATATAAATCATACAAGAACAGTTGCACATTCTGAAGTAGTGCGTACATTTAATTTTTATTCATTGCAAATAGTAGTTTGGATAATTGAAATAACCACATGGCTTTAATTAAGCCAGGCCTTAGCAAGAGTTAGCAAGAGTTTGAAGGCTCAGCCAGAATTCATCCTAGGCTATGTCAAATAAAATAAATACCTTTGAATACTCTCACCATAGAGTACATTTGAAACTGCCTAACCAGTGTCAGAGACCACTGGTTTTTGTGGGCCATTACTGGCTACTCTGACTAGTAGTTAGGGAACAAGGGTTGCTGACCTCCAGATAGGACATGGAGATCTCCTGCTATTACAGTTGATCTCCAGACAACAAAGATCAGTTCACCTGGAGAAAATGCCTGCTTTGGGGGATGGACTCTATGGCATTATACCCCAATGAGGGCCCTCCCCCTCTCCGTGAGAGACCCAGGGGTGGGGACATGGAAGTATGCATTATGGTAATTGTCATGATGTCATTTCTGAGATGCACCCAGAAGTGACAGAGCTGTGACTGATCCAAGGTCGCCCATCTGGCTTCATGTGGAGAAGTGAGGAATCCAACCTGGGTCTCCAGATCAGAGTCTGCTGCGCTTAACTACTACACCAAGCTAGCTCTTGGGGAAGGGTACCATTATGGCTACACGTGCCTATCCTTCCCATAGCTGGAATTTCCAAAGTTGTTGTGATGGGGAAAGATAGAGGTAAGAGGAATGGGAGGAGTGGGAGCAAGGCAACAGAACCAGAAAGCACTTCCTACTTCACCCATAGGATGGATGGCCCTTTACTTGGTTTGATAAGTATAGGGGAATTTTAGGGGTCCAGGCCTCTTCCAGGGATCCCTAACCCCACTAGGGTTCTTTTCTATGTGTGGGTGGAGTCTGTCTAGGGAACTCAGGCCTCCAGTGGGAGAGAAACACAGCAAGAACAGTTGCCTTAAACCAAAAGTATTTATTGACTCTAAAACTATACACAATTAAAACTCAATAGCATATAGTCAATATCAATACCCAATAGCATATAGAAAACCCCAAATACATAATATAGTGTACGTTTCAGAAAGAACAAGGAATTCCTGGACTGTGGACCAATACCTCATCCAATCCTAGGTGGGGTGTTGGCCAAACAGCCACGAAGAAAGCCCAAAGACTTCTTTTTATTCTCTTTTTAGCCAGTAGGAATCAAGGGAGGAGTCAATTAAACATATCTCAAACTTGCCAAATACCAGCCCATCCTAAGTTGATAAGATGAACCTTTGCTAACATGGACTTCTGCCCAGATATATTTTATTAACTGCAATGTCAAAAAGACCTATACAGATATGTTTAGGCTTAGGAGTCTGGCCCTTGGAAGGTCGTGGAATGCAAGAAGGGCCCAGCTTGGCACATCCTGCCATTTGTGGCACCAGACGGGGAGGGAGAGGTGACTGGATTAGGGCTGCCAAGTGGGGGCGGGTGGCGGGTAAACTCCCGCTTTGGAGGCCCGATTTCCGCCACCACGGAATCGGGCCCCCGGGGGGACTCTGCCGTGCCTGCGTCACTTCCGGGTGATGCGCACACAGCGCACGCTTGCTTCACGTGCACGCACACACACACAACGCCGGCCGGGAGCCCCCCGCTCCCGGCGAAGAATCACTTGGCAACCCTAGGCCGGATGCTGGGTGGGGGTGGACCTGGTGAGCGGCGGGAAAATTGGGTCCTCCCTCCCTTCCCCCAGACCAATAGCAAAGCTCTGGGTCAGCTGGGAGAAGGGAGGACTTAAAGGAGGGAACCAGCCGGTCACCTCCTCCACCCAGCCTTTGTTCTGCCCACAAGCTGCTTGCCCACCAATCCCACCCTCTAGGTACGCCATTTGGGATTGATACAGTTAAATGATTTACTGGGAAGGGGTATGATGTTTTCATTGTTGGATAGTTTGAAATTGTTAGTTGTAGCATGATGGCTCAATTTGTATACACCTTCTTTTGTCACAACTGTTTAGGCGGATCTGTTTACGGAAATAGGCCTGCATGCCATTTACCGGATATGGGGACCACCTTAAGGGGTCTTGGCATGAGGGCTGATGGAAGCCAGCCTGTTCAAGGACTACCAGCGCTTGCCCTCATGGCAAGATGGTAGGGGAGATCATAAAGGGGCAGTCGTCTGTGTGAACCCCAACAACCTGCTATTCCACGATCTTCACCCTTGCTTGCTGGCTGGGTGATGGGGTTCAGCGGCTGGTGGTGGGTCAGCTGATGCATCGGATCCAGTGGACCCATGCTGTGCCAGTGCTTCTTACAACTGTAATCAGGGCACATTCCCCTTATTCGCAGCATGGTGCCCTGTTTCCCCTTGACCCCTTATGCTCCCTGACAGCGGCGGGGCTGCCATATTCAGAGTGGGACATATCTAACAAGTCCCCAAGACTCTTCTCTGTGCACCTAACTGACTGTCTCTGCTTCTCCAAGTCTGCCACCTTGGCTTCAAGGGAGCAAAATTGTTTCCTGAGAACCAGGAGCTCCTTGCACCAGACACACACCCAAGACTTCTGTCCAGTGGGTAGATAGTCATACATGTGACACTCCGTGCAAAACACTAGATAACACTGGCATACTGGCTTCATAATTGCTTTTAAAATAATAAGTATATATAATCCCCCTTTTAAAACCCTTTGTATTTATGTGGTTCTCTCTGTAGAAGTCTACTTACCTTACTAGGAACCCAAGGAGACTCCCCCCCCAATCCAAGTCCCAGCTGGGGGTTCGCAATGGCTTAATTCCTCCCCCCATTTGGATGGGACCCCATTGTGCCAAAGAAGGCCCCCTGGAAACACCCCCAGCAGGACGACGAGGGAACAAACATAAAGAGGAGTGGAGCCTGAGTCCCCACCAGTGTTCCCTCTAAGCTGGGTTAGTGTGAGCTAGCTTACAGTTTTTAAGACTTCGGCTCACCCATTTTTGTCTTAGCTTGGAGGAATGGCTTCAGAACAAACTAATTTATGCAGCAGCCAAATTGCTCGCTCACAACTTTAATGCAAGTATTATTATTTATTGTATTTATTGTTAGTCTGAAACAGATATCCAGAAAAAGTGTTGACTGAAAGAGAAACACAGACTTATTGAACTTTGAGCAGACTGCTTTTGTGAATTTGAATAAGGATAACAGACTATTTGAGGGATATAGATTGAGAGAGACTTGAGCAGATTGCTGTGTGAATTTGCATTCCTTTCTGTATTTTTTCTGTGATAAAATATGTTGTTAATCTTTAGTACCAGACACTAAATATGTTATGGATTTAATATAGTCTCATTTGTTGTCGTATTGTTCTATGGGCATCTAGCACACGTCTGTATATATTGTTTTCATACCTAACTGTTTCGGGACTGTGTGTTATTCCTTTGAATTTTTTATTTGGTATGACATGGCTTTTATTTATGGAGTTCAGTATGTTATTGCTCATTCAGCACCATTTTTCTTCAGCTTTTTTTTTTGTTCACCCTGTCTTTTTAATGATCTCTTTGAGCATATTATGAATCATAATGTTTGATTGCTGGTTTTCTGGCTGCTGAGGGTGGAATGTGCAACAGAATGTGACCTTTTCATTCAACAACTATTGGTCGCTTAGGAACCACTTTTCACTGGTAAAGAGAGTTAGAAGAAGTGTTAACGGGGGGTCTTCTTTAACATGCTTACATTGTTAAAAGACATGTTTGCACCATTTCTTAGCTCTAAAGATGTTTACTCTCCTTTTCCTCTAGCTAAATAAAAGGCTTGAAAAGAGAAACAAGAATATACTACTTGGTTGAGTCCTTTTCTCTTTGCTGCACATTGCTTATTGTTAAAAGCCCATTTCCAGCATAGTTATTAGACCTCTTGAGATTACTTGCCTTTTAAAACACCATAGGAGGAAAAACTTGTAATTAGGGGATTCTAAAATTAGCCATCAGTCCTTTTTGCTGAATTAGAAGTGACTGACATGATTACATCTGTTTCAGCCTTCCCGCCTCATAGACTAGAAGTTAACAGGGTCATTATCTATCCACTTGCTCTTTAGTACATTGGAGAAATTGACCACCTACGTTGGAGCTGGAGGAGGGGGGCCATAAGGGTAAATGGGCAATTTAATATGTTCCCCAGTCTGCTGAGGAGAAAAATCTAGACAGTGAATAAAAATCTTAATTCACATAAGAATTTAGTCACTGTTAAGCCATCATTCATCTACCATTTTTAATGCTTTAGAGAAATTCTTTCTGTCTTGAGACTGTGAAGAGGAGTAATATTTGCTTGGTACACTGTCAGAGATAATGCTGGCTGTATCATGATTAACAAATCAGGAGCCAGTCCTGTGATATCATGCTTCCTTCCTCCTCTGTCTGAAGTTATTATCTCCCTACTTTCTTTGCCAGCATCAATCATGTTTTTGAATTGCATGTGGATCAACGCAAAGCATTGTAACACATAATGGAGATTCCAACCATTTTTTGGAGTGGGTTTGCAGGTTATATTTACAAGAATACGTGGGCTGCCCTTTATGTGATAGCCATGCAGCAGATGTATCCATCCATTTCTCAAACTTAGGTTCTTCATAGGTCATGTGGACCCATTTCCCTTTGTATAACTGTGATTGTTTTGACATTGTGGAATGATGTAACGTGGCTGTTTCTTTTGGAAAGGGATAGCAGCTACTGCTGATTGGTTGAACATCTCTTAAATAAGTTAGGGAAAAGGTTTAGAGAAGGTAGTTATTTAATGTATACTGATTTAAAAGAAGAACTCTACAGAGTGTAGTGTAAATATATTGTTGTTCAGTATGTCAGTATTCTGACATCTTCTCATTTGTGTATATGTGAATGGTTTCATGGTTTCTTTCTGGCTTTTTCATGAGGGGACCTGATTTTTGCTTTCCTAAACTACTCAGAACTGTGTGTAAAGTAATGGCATTTCAATTTCCCATCTTTCATCTCTTCTGAAATAGCTACCAGTGAAAGGCATTATAGCCCATAAAGGGTTTTGATCTATTGTAGAATACTGTCTCTTTCCCCTCATTTTTGGTAACCTATTATGTACCTTCATTCATTAAAAAAAGGCCTAGTTAGCAGGGAAATGATGCATTAATTTTAATCTTCCTTTAAATTGTTTATAATTCTATCAACAAGTACAATATGTATGCCTTATGTATTATTATGTATTATTTTACCCCTTATTGTATATAACATAGGCAGTTATCTTTTGCCAGAAAAACAAGTGCTGTGATGAGGGCACCAGCTGGTACTGTAGATACTGCAGTTCACTTGAATTGTATCTGCCTGTAAAGGATATCAATGAAATCTCATGACCATTTCCCACAGATGTCATTTCCCATTTCCATTTATTGGTGTTATTGATTTCAAAACCCACTTATGATCCTCACAGTTGTGATCAATGGGATGTTATTCTCCGCTGGTCCAAGGAGTGGGACAGTCCTTCCTCTTGGGATCAGGCTCCTCTTCCTCAGGCAGGGTTGGTCTCATTGATTGATCCAGCTGGGGGAGGGGCCTATCCCCTGGGGCTGTCCCCAGTTTTACTGGCCTTGCCATGCTTGCAGGACAGAACTTGTTGGGCTCCAAGAGCCAAAGATCCAGCAGAAGGCCCCAGGTGACTTATTTCGGCTGCAATTCGCAGCAAAACAGTCACCAGGGAAGGATCCTTGTTTCAAGCCATGGGCGGTGGCATACAAGGCGGGCCGGCAGCACTGGGAGATCCCCAGTAGCTGTGGCCCTTTTTGCAGACTCCCACAAGGCTCCCCCCCTTGGGCTGGAGAGTCCTCCTCCTCCTCACAAGAAGACCCATGGAGAGGGGAGTCTGCAAAGGCACTCAGGGCCCAGCTGAGATCCGGCGCAGCTCCTGGGTGTGGAGTTTCTGGTGCTACGTGGAGAAGCACGACCAGGAGAGCTACTGCATGGACCCGCAGTAAGCACTCGGTTGCTGGGGTTTGCAGATGGCCAAGGGGGCATAGAAGTAGGGAGCTGAACCCCCAGCCCACACCCCCACTGCAGGAAGACCCCTAGGAACTGACATCTGGGAGCATGTAAACATCCAGGGGCTGACCCAGACAGAGGAAGAATGCCTGGGGAGGTTGTTTTTTGTTCCTGAGGCTTGTAGCCCATGGATGGTCCTGGACTGGCAGCCTCATAGCAGATAATAGAGAGCAGAAAGTGGAGGGGGTGGGTGGGAATGGTAGCAGCCATTTTATTAGCTCCACCCCTGATACAAAGTTTCTCTTTCACTTTACCCCAGGTTCCAAATAACTCAAAATGGAAGACAGACCTGGCCCATCTAACTCACAGAGACAGGGAAGCCAGGGCAGTGGCTTTGAATTTCCCAGACACTCTGTATCTTTGTCCACTCAAAACTTTCTGGACATGGATTTATCTGGGGAAGATGCTAAAGCCAACCTCCTACAATGGTTAAAACTGGAAATGAAAAAAGAAATTGGGGAGATGATGCAGGAGAGTAGTGAGTCTAGCTCCACCAAACCAACTCCAATCAGGGGCAGACAACCCAAGAAATCCCATGCCCAAAAGAGAGAGGCATCCAGTAGTGCCTCCTGTTCATCCCCTAGATCTAAAAGAGACAGACAGGAAAGTTCTCTAATGAGGGAATACAGCCCTCTCTTGGACTCTCATCAGGGAAACTCTGTTTCCTCCAATACATCATCTGATAAGGAGGAGGGGCAATTGTCAGAGGAGGAGGAAGAACTGGTTCCCACCACTCAGACTAGACTCTTCCCACAAGAGCTTTATGCATGCTTACTCCCCAAGGTGTTGAGGACTTTAGTGCTAACGCCAAAGCCTAAGGAAAAGGAGGACACTGACCCAGAATTCCAATCTGGTTCAGAAAAATTGATGCCAACATTTTCAGAGACACAAACCGGTCTCCTTCTCCCAGCAGCTTTTTATAGTAGAATGGGAATACCTCACGACATCTAAGGCCAATAACCAAGTTTTTTCCAAGTTTTACTCTTTGATTCCAGAAGCCACCAAGAGGATTAAGCTGCCAAGGTGGGATTCTGTGCAACGGGAATGGTCACACCAGGAAGAGCTCCCGGGTGCTGGCCGGATCGCCGGCTCCTTTAGGAGGGTTCAGGGGCTCCCAAACTCAAATGAGCATCCTGTAGATAAGCTCATTGCCCGGAAACAAATGGGCAACCATTGCAGATCTTTTGACACTGGCGTGATGTGGTCCCTGTAATCCAGACGCTGACAGTAATTTACCACTGTAAATGATACACATAACAAATGGTTTTGCCACCATGCATAAATGACATCTGCACCAGTGGAATAGTGACCTCATAGTCCTTGAAAGTACAAGTCTCTCTTCAGAATGATGCAGTCACCGGCTCATGATGCAGAGAAGAGTTTGCAAAAGAAAACACTCAGTAGACGGCATGGGCTCAAGGTTAGCTTTAGTGCGAACCAAAGGAGCGGTGACAGCACACCTAGGTTGCTTTGCCGTTTCTTAGGGCTTCATCAGGCCACTTTTCTTAGTGATGGAGCCCACCTGGCTCTGGCAAGATTCAAAATGACATGAAGTCAACCAGTATATTCCAAGTAGTTAGGAATCAGGCTATTTGACTTTCTTCTTCTTCTTTTTTTAAAAATAATCTCTTTATTGGGTTTTCCAAAACAATCAAACAAACAAATAAAAGATCAAAAGCACCTACAACATAATATTCCAACAATACTTATCTCTTACATATTTTTCTTCCTCTTAACACAATAACTTCAAGAAATAATTACAGAAATACTTTAAATTATATATAATAATCTAGAATTATAATCTGGCCACAAAAAGCAAGTTTTGGATAGATCCTCTTTCCTATAAATTTACCCTTTCAAAGCTTCTTCAAAATTTTATTCATTTAGGGTCTCAAAAACCATACTAATTGAAGATTCTGATATTTCATGATAGGACCTTCTATTCAAAAGAAAAATATCAAAATCCTTGTTTCTTATACACTAATTAAATTCATATTTTACTTTTAATGATATATATTTTATATACCTACAACCCAACATCTTAAGGACTCACCCATGTTTACGATTTATTTATTTATTTTCGTTTTGTTATTATTATTGTTCCATCACATTCAGGAGATCTTCTAAATAGATCACTACATAATCATTACTATAGTTCCTCCTACTCTATCTATTTATAATTAGACAAATAAAATCATTACCACCACTTACTACCTACTAATCAGTAAATCATATTATCTAGCCCCAAATTCATTGAGCAATCAACCATAAATATACCTAACTTTCTCTATTCGATTCATTTAGACTGCCTACATCTTTCTGGCATTATCAACAGAAAAGGACCAGGGAAATTATTCTACTACCCAATGTGCCATACTTTACTGCATTATTGCATTTCTTCCCCCTCTATCTAATTATAAATATTCCTATATTATTGCCAGCATTTTCTGCCTACTAGTCATTTAATCATGTTGTATAGCCACAGATTAATTGAGCAGGTACAGAATTTAGTAGCAGCAGTTCACAACAAATAACCAACGAACTATATATCCTAATATCTTTCTCAGGAAGGCCTTTTAAATAAATTCTCACATATTCATTACTACAATTCCTTCTATTCTATCTACTTATAATTACTCACATAAAACCATTACCACCACTTACTACCTACTGATCAGAACATCATATTATATAGCCACAAATTCATTGCGTAAATAGCCAAAAGTACACCCAGATATCTTTCTCAATTCCATTCTTTTCGTCCTATTAAACTGCCTCTGTCTTTCTGACATACAAAACAGAAAATTATTTTACTTCACAATGCACCAAACATTTACTACATTTCTTCCCTCTCTATCTAGTTACAAGTATTTATATAATATTATTACCTTCATTTTCCTACCTATTAATTATTTAATCATGTTGTATAGCCACAAATTAATTAAACAAGCACAGAAATTAGCATAAGCATTTCACAACATTTGACCTACAAATAGTATGTCCTAGTATGCACTAATATCTTTCTTAATCCCTTTCAGCACATCCTGTTAATCTTCCTACATCTCTCTGGTATAAAAGCACATAAACGTATTCCACTACACACTGTATAATGCTTATTGTTTTTCATTTTCAATTATTTATTTTTTTTACAATCACAGTCAGGTGCCTTAACTCTTTGTATTCATTAGTCATTATTTCTCTGGTTTGTCATCTCAGTTTCATAACTTCGAACTCCAGTTTTCTCTTACATCTAATTTTTTCCCTTGCCAAACACCTTTCTCTCCTTTTAATCCTCCTCTTCATTTCTTTATGTGTTTTCTCTCTGAAACCTCTCTTAACCAAGTCCAATGCTCTGGAATGTCCTAAAGGTTTCTTTCGTTGTCCTATTTGATTAGAACTGCTCTTTTTTCTTTTTATAAGTGAAGGTGGAGTGCCTTGTAATTCTTTCTCATTGCATAGGTCTCCATAAGAGTTACACTCCTCTTCCAAATTCTGTAAACTCTGCGGAGCTTTCTCCTCATCCCTCTGTTCCTGACGAGAAATCCGGCGTCTTTCAACACAGCTTTTCCAAGCAGTCTCCACAGCTTGTTGGATTTTATCTTGCAAAACTTTTAAAAATTGTTCTATGGTAAGCTGCCCAATTTCAATATTGTCAAAGTTTCCTCCCTCCTCATTTTCTCCTGTTAGTACGGTCTCGTTATTCTCCACCGTTGCCATTTTACTCAGTCTTTTCACGTATTTTCTATCTCATCAGTCCTTTGCCCTTATTTTACTGCATTTTTAAAGTAGGCTAACATCGTATTTACACTATCAGTCTATCAAATGAAGTTCCAATCAGCATTTCTTCACTCCCCCATTTATTCCATTTACTCCAATTACCTTTGACTCCGTTCCTTTTCTTAGCCGCTTACAAAGTTCCACAGTTGGAAAGATGCCTTCGGGGGTTATTTTTAAAGTTTCCTTGTTAGTTTTTAGTTGAATCCTTTTCTTCTTTTTTATATATCTTTTTTTCCTCCTCTTTTTTGCTGTATATTTAATTTTTAACTTCTTGCTTGAGTTAAAAGGACGGTTGGCTGTGGCTGTGCAGAGCATGGCGTCCATGCTCTACCCTTCAAACCGCTCCCACTTCAGGGCAGTAACGGGTACCCCCCCATTGCCAGTCAAAGGAGTGGCCAAAACAGAGCCCCCTGCTCCGAACCTCTCCCTGGGAGGTCCGTCGGAGTTCTCCCGGCACCGGAATACTCCAAAAAGGAGTGGAAAGGGTTCAGGTAGCTCAGCACTAGCTGAGACCCGCCTGACGCCACGCTGTGCCGGCGGCCATCTCCCACAAGTGAATCTTTTCCAACAATGTTATGTTTACCTTTACTGAAACTACAAATCTCCATTTTGTTCTGAGCGCAATGTCTTGAAATGTAAATAATAGATAATATTCCCAACTTATGTTGATATTGTCTTTGTGTTTAATATGAGTAGAAAAGTTGTTGATATATGCTTATTAGACTGTTTGGTGTAGTGGTTAAGTGTGCGGACTTTAATCCTGGAGAACCGGGTTTGATTCCCCACTCCTCCACTTGCACCTGCTGATGTGACCTTGGGTAAGTCACAAGCTCTGGCACAGCTGTTCCTGAAAGAGCAGTTTGTGTCAGAGTTCTCTCAGCCCCACCCACCTCACAGGGTGTCTGTTGTGGGGAGGGGAAGGGAAAGGAGTTTGTAAGCCGCTCTGAGACTCCAAGTGAAGGGCAGGGTATAAATCCAATCTCTCTTCTTATTATTATTAGACTGGTGTCATTGTAAAACTTTGTTGGAAAATATTTCTAGAGAGTCTTTGGTTTTAACATGTTGTTGAAAAAAATGGATGGCACAGATAGACTTCAAATGGTGTCAGAGGCTTTATTCTCAGATACAATGGAACCTAAAAGCATTGAATTATTACAGGTATCCTTAAAAGACTTGCATAGATTAATTCAAAACACAGTCATAGTAGCTGTAAAAAGGGCAGTCCAAAAATTTTTTTACCCTACACAAGAGGAAACAGAAATGCTGATGCAACAAACTAAGAAGGAAACAGTTCAGATAGCCTGGAAAGAGGAGGAACAAAGACATGACTGTGTAGAGGATATAGAGGAAACCTACAATCAAGATGACATGATTCACAGAATGGAGTTTGCATCTATAAAGAGAAGCAAAACTTCCACAAATATGCATCAGAGACTTTATAAAAGAACCATCGGTGATGAAAGTACCAAAATAAGGAGTCACATGTCACCTCAGAGAGACAAAAGAAACCAACGCTTGGATCCACAAACTATTCTAAAGATTGAGTACAGATCCTTATACTCAGAAGATTTCTACACTTATATGGGAAAAAGACACAGAATTAAGGCTTTAAAAGGGATGGGAAATTTCTGAGGGAATTTCTGAGATTGATAATGGAGTAAGACCATTACATTAATATCCAGAAGAAAATAAAGAATTATGCCTTTTGATATATCCAAAGAAAGAATGTAACAATATGTTTAGACAAAATCTATATTAGTAGAATGAAAGAAATTGTATACCTATATATTTGCAAATATTATATAACAGTAGGTGGGAAAATGATATAAATTTAGTTAATGTATGAGGTAGTTTAGGAGCTGCGGTGGCTCAAGTGGTTAAGACGCTGAACTGCAGGCTGTGGAAGGTCAGTAGTTCAGCAGTTTGAGACCCGGGTGCCACATGATGGAGTGAGCTCCCATCTCTAGTTCCAGCTCCTGCCAACCTAGCAGTTCGAAAGCAAGAAATTGCAAGTAGATAAATAGGGACCACTTTGGTGGGAAGGTAACAGCGTTCCGTGCGCCTTGGTGTTTAGTCATGCCGGCCACATGATCACGGAAACGTCTTTGGACAGCGCTGGCTCTTCGGCTTTGAAACGGAGATGAGCACCGCAACCCTAGAGTCGCATTCGACTGGCTTTCGAGCAAGGGAACCTTTACCTTTACTTTATGAGATAGTTTAATAGAGGAAAAGAAAGATTGAAATGTTGTACCCCAATTTTATGTTTGTTTGTTATGAAAATAAAAAATTGTTTTGTTTTTTTAAAAGAGGATTAAGCTGCTGGTAGTGGATGACCCAGTCACCAGTTTGGTATCTACTTCCATCTTAGCTATGGATGCAGATGATTACCTAAGGACCAATGCAATAGGCATATAGAACAGGCCCTACGCAGGGACTTTGAGGCCTCCTCCTGCTCTCTGAGGGCATCCACAGCTGGCTCTATGTTTGCTAGAGCTGCCTATGCATGGGCGTCTGATCTGGTGTCTGTGGAAAGCACCATTCCCAAGGAGTTTAAAGATAAGCTGAAGAAGATTGCTCTAGCACCAGTGTTTGTGGCGGACACCACCCTCGATGCCTTACAGCAGTCATCAAGGGCCATGGCGTGCAGCATGGCAGCTAGGAGGCACAACTGGCTTAGAAATTGGGATGTGGACTCATCAGCCCAGACCAAGGTGGCATTGGTTCCATTCAAATGGGTCAACCTTTTTGGAGAAGTATTGGACAAATACTTAGTAGAAAACAAGATAAAGGTTCTGCCATCCAAAAAGAAGGATTTTAAAAACCAGAAAAGGTACCAGTCCTTTCGTGACACCAAGGAAACAGATTACACACACTATGCCAGATCTTCCAAGGGAAAATGGCAGAGCAGAGTGAAAGACAGCAAACCATCCTTTATGTATAAGAGCAACCAATGACCAGAAACTACAAGAAGGAAGCCACAGCATGACTATGCCAAAGCTCAAGCCCGGGGATAGGAGGCCACTGAGCACCTTCTTCAAATCTTCTCAATCTGTTTCATGAACCCCCTGAAACCTGAAACCATGTCAGTTTTTCCCATCTGTAACTGTAAAACTCAGTTCTCTTGGCAATTCTGCCTCATTTCCACCTCTCCCATCCTTTTCTTCAACTTCTTGCTTGTGGTGTCTATCTCTTTAATTTTCTCATTTGCCTGCTCCAATTTTTTCTCTGTTTCGTTCAGCTGGAGCTGCTGCACAGCAAAAATTTTATTCATCACAGTCAATTGCTGGTTAATACCATCGAGTTGTTCCATCACCGGCTTAAGCATATCCGCCAGGAGTTTGAGGACATCTGCTCCCTCTTCCGGCCTCGGACTCTGCCCCCCTGGCTTCGTCTTAAACTTTCTCTGCTGGGCTGCCATCTTTCCCATTTTGTTTACAGTTTCTACCGCTCTCTCAAAACTTGGAAAACTCACCAAACGACTTTGCGATTCAGATAAGTCTCTCAAAACACTTCCGGTTTACTTCCTCCCCTCACCCCCTTCATGTCTGTTTACCGCTCTCACAAAAGAGGCGTCCCTCTTTGCAGTATCTGTTTTCGATCGTGGGGGGGGGAATCACTTGTCAAACTACTTCATTTTATTCTGAACTCACGTTCATTGTCGGCCAATTTATCTGACCACGCTCAATTTTATGCCATTCTGCTCGATCTCCGGCGCTTGTCCCAGTCAGTCCAGCTTGTGCCCAAGGGCCACTCAGCGACTGGTCCTTCTGGGCAGAGGTGAGCCTCAATTCTCTGTTCACATTAAGATATCTGGTTGTTCCTGGATTTAATTCTGCATTGCTTCCAGAAACTGTTTCCCAATAGTGCATTGTTAGCACTGAGTCAGACAGAACAAAGTGTTTTTTCAAAGAAGCTCTCCTTCTGCCACACCAAATCCACACAAACTATAAAGTTCTGCAGTGCCCTGGAGGCCCATTTCTGTCATCTTTAATTCTAAAAGTATATTACACCTGCACTACCACCAGTGTGCTGATAGACACCATCTTCTCAGTATACAAGTCTATGAAGGTCCCAGTGCTATACTGAATTTTTACAGAGAATGCTTTTCTTGCTTTATGCTGGCTGAAATAATCAGCAAACAGCATTGCATACAACATAATCACAGCCATTCAGAACTACCCATATAATCATCGTATTCTGTTATCTCTCATTGGAATCTTTTGAGCGGGTGGGGGCAGAAGATCCACCCTATACAGTTGGGATCCATTGCTCACAGTGTGGGCCACAAAGCAGGTAGGAAGTGGGTCAAGCAGCATTGAGAAACTTCTCTCCCTTACTTAGCCTGTTTCATTCTGTGTAGGAGACAAAGGCTGAGACCTCATCACTGCCCACCTCCTCTGGCCTTTTAAACCCAGCCTGGCACTCAGCCTTCCACCTGTTTTCCCACAGTACCTTTGGATTGGATTGGATTGGATTGAGAGGATTATATCTTCTTGTGCAGTGAAGCAGTGATGTACAAGTAGGCACAGTTGTCATGTAGTATTGTCCCTTACTTTGGCCGAAGGACTATCTCGTTGCATAAAGTGTTAATTCTCAGCTTTGTAGTAGCTGTGGCTCTCTTCAAACTCAGATATATCCATCTTGATAAGCAATGTAAATATGTTCCTTGTTCAATTGTTGTTAGCAGATTCCATGAGTGACATTCAGCATGATTTGTTCTTTTCTGTACCCAGCAGTCATTCTCACATATAAAAGGGCTTGAAGGAAACATTCAGCTGCATGCCAAAACAGATTGAAGAAGACTGTTGTTTTCATAAACCTTAAAAACAAAACATCCTCTTTTTTCTGAGCATCAATGTGTGAATTCTTGTCTGTAACTGAGGAGGCTGCCACTACACCTACACTGTAGTGCGCTGAAGAAAAATACTTTTGCTGTGTAACAGATGCATAGTAAGGAGGGAAAAACAGGGAGCTCCCACTATAAGTTAAATTTTAATCTCCCAATGTATATTAGTAGGACTTCAGGCTTTTATTAGCTCAGTTGGTAGATTAACCTGTTAGAGTTTAAGGTGATTATTAGTAGGGGAGAAAAGTTTAACCAACAAGGGCTAATTAAAAATTCTATTAGATAATTTAGGAATCCCTTGAAGATTGAGATTATGATGAAATTTCACAGGGCACAGCTCTGTATTTCAAACTGAAACACTGGCTCAGCTCTCATATCATTTTCAAAAGGAAGGGGGCAGGAAAGATGTACAACACATTTTAATGTAATATTTCCCTTAAACAGTGAGATGTCCTGTTAAAGCTTGATGTATGTATTATGACATAGTTCACTGTAAGATGTTTGAATGTCAGGTCAACTTGCAGGTCTATTTTAAGTAAGGGAGTAAAATGGAAATACATGTTTATTTCTAATGGATATCTAAAGTGAGACTTTTTTAACACTGTGATTTGCTAATTATAATAACAAATACAAAGAAAATGTTATTTTTTCTTTTTAACCATGAGTTATAGTATTTGTTCATTAAATTGTAAGTAGTCCACACCACTTTACACATTACAAAGTATGTGTACAGGATATTCTAAATGTAGCAATCAGATGTAAGTTGTGGGTTGCCCACCGTCCCTGTGCACATGGTGCCTAATTCAGATCATGACTGTGGCATGTGTTGAGAAGGGTCTTTAGTCTGTTTCCTCACACCATTTCCACAGTCTACAACAGTGCTGGGGGCATGCTATTTGGTCCACTGGGGAAACCCACAAGGGTATAATGCCCCCTAGGAGCACTCCAGCTTGGGGAAATGGGGTATACAGATGAAGCTGAAGCTCCTTTTTCACATGCACCACAATTTTTTTTATGCCCTCTGTAAGGGATTTTTTAATTTGCATTTTCTATAAACTACAACAAAAATTAGGAAGGGGATGTACATACTATGGGAGAAAGTAAAGAAAACCCACTAAAAACCCATAAGATGGTGATCATACATACTGCTTAACAAATTAGCTTTTAGCTCAAAGTTCGATTCAAGTTCGTTGAATGTGGTCATCTAGTAGTCAATTTATACTGTAAAATAAATTTAAACACCACCCCTTCTGACTTCTTAAAAAGCAACCCAAGAAATAATTATAACAATACATTGTAAGAGCTTTCAGAGTGTAATAACATCTCATTTTTTTGTACTTCCCCCCCCCTCAAATGATAGCTTGTCTTCGGGGCAGCTGCCCCTAATTTGGAATCTGAGTTTTCATCTGAAGATGCTGCTACTCCTTCTTCTTCACTTTCTTGGGTGCTGTCCTCTTTCTCAGCTTCTGCTTCTCCTGATGGACGACTGTGTTGCTGCAAAAATTTGCGTGCCTTTTCAACAGAGTCAATTTTTTCTTTCTTGTCCATGAATTTGAAGATTGTGCCTTTGGGGACAATCCATCTTGTTCTTTTGTAAAATGTTGTTTTACAGAATGTTGTTCTTTTGTAAAAATATCACAAAGTCTCTGTATTTCCTTCTCTTTTTTCTTATTTCAAACGGGATGTCCTTTAACACTTTTATTTCTTTGTATTTGATTTTCAGGGTAGATCCATTTGTCGCATTGAAAATTTGATCTCTCACTTGTCTTCTAGAGAATTTTATAATCACTTCCCCAGGCAGATTATTTTTTTCTTCTAAATTCAGAATACGACCTATAGATCGTGTCTATTTCACTTTGTAGAGTATCCGTTTTTATGTCTGCCATGGGACATAATACATCACACATAGTCTGTTTCAGATTCTCTGTCTTTTCTTCCGGAACACCTTGAAATCTTAAGACATAGCTTGCTCTCTCCATTTGTAGCTGTAACAGTTGAGACTCCTCCATCAATCTTTTTCTCCCCCATCACCTGCAGTTGTTTTTAAAGTTGGCCTTCACTTCTTTTACTTCTTGTTCAGTTTTTTTGGCTATTTCAGTTAATTGCATTTGCTGTGCATCGAATTTGCTATGCAATGTCGTGACTTGTTCAAGCATAGGTCACAATGCTTCCATCAGCATCTTTTGCAGCTCTGTAGTTGTGTCCTGTCTAGGAACAGGACTCGCTGAGCCAGCAGTTCTGGCAAGAAGCTTAGGTTTCACTTGTTTTTCTTTCTCCTCTTTCCTCGTGGGCGCCATGTTTGGGGATTGTTTACTTTTAGTAAAACTTATCACAGTCTCTGATACTCTTTAAACCATCTTGGTAAGTTCTTAAATTCTTTTTATTTCAGTCTGTCTTGCTTCACTAGTCCACCCCCATTTTCGTAATTGCACAAAGTTTGCTTAGCTTTTCTTAGCGGGGAAGAGTTCGCTCCCCCCCTCACTTTTAAAGGGTAGGTTTTCGACTAGCTCTTTAGTGTTTCTTGCTTAGACTTCAACTCACATTTCTATGATAAGTCCGCTTTCATCAGTAAATTTCGCTAGATCACCAAGCGCTTGTTCCGGTGTGCTGCTTTTTGTCCCATTCGGGAACTCAGTGGGGGAACCGTCGGGGCACCAAAACGCCTTGATCTGCCGGTTGCCTGCGAGGGGGAGAGGCGAACTTCAATCCCCATGGCTAGGAGCCCATTCACAGAGCTCCTGGGGAGCGCGGACAATTGCGCCCCCTCCCTACCGCGAGCTCATGGTCTGCGTCCTCGGGAGCTCCCAAGGACTGTGGCCGCCATCAGAAGCACCAAAACCGGAAGTCGTGCACCACAATTATGATCCTACTTGTGCCTCCCATGCTCAGGAATTGAGGGAAATTATTTATTTATTTATTACTTCAATTTATACCCTGCCCTTCCCGTAAGCAGTCTTACATTTGACTGTTACACAAAGCATCCTGAGCCCAACATGTGTACTCTGTAATGTGTAAAAAGAGGCATTACATTCCCTTCAATACCTCAAAAGGGTAACAGTGCTGAGACTTTGATAAGATGGAAATATATTTACACTCACTAGCAGGTCGAAAGCAAGAAATTGCAAGTAGATAAATAGGTACTGCTTTGGTGGGAAGGTAACAGTGTTCTGTGCGCCTTGGCATTTAGTCATGCTGGCCACATGACCATGGAAATGTCTTTGAAGGACGCTGGCTCTTCGGATTGGAAACGGAGATTAGCACCGCCCCCTAGAATTGGATTCAACTAGCTTTCGAGCAAGGGAAACCTTTACCTTTACCTTTTCATAATTAGTAAATCTTTTTAAATGTATATGATTAACTAAAATTCTAATGGAGTTTGTATAAGCACTATATCTGAACTGTATAAGCACTATATCTGAACTGCTGTTGCTTAACAGCAACATTTTTTGTATTATTACATCAGTGTTGCCAGAGCAAATTCAGCAGTCTTCAGTAAGTGCTTCAAATAATCACTTGATGCAGTACTGTCTGGTTAGTGGCCAGCATCCTGAACTCTTTTGTTGTTCAGTTGCACAGTCGAGTCCAACCCTTCGCGACCCCATGGACCAGCTCCTGCCAGGCCCTCCTGTCTTCCGCTGTCCTCTGAAGTTGGCTCAATTTCATGTTCGTTGCGTCGATGACACTGTCCAACCATCTCATCCTTTGCCGTCCCCGTCTTCTTTGACCTTCAATCTTTCCCAGCATCAGGGTCTTCTCCAGTGAGTGCTCCCTTCTCATTTGGTGGCCAAAGTATTTGAGCTTCAGTTTCATTATCTGGCCTTCCAGGGAACAGTCAGGGTTGATTTCTTTTAGGATTGACTGATTTGTTCTTCTTGCAGTCCAAGGGACTCTCAAGAGCTCTAAATACATTTCAAAATTATGTATTTTGTAATGTATTATTTAGTTAAATATGTGGAAGACAGAATTCCACTTTTTATTTCCCAGTTGTTCTCCTTCACAACAATACTGAAATAAAAGGAGCAAGTGTGTTTATCTCAGGGATATGCCTCAACCCTAAAAACAGGACATTTTATTTATTCATATAATGATTTA
Organism: Gekko japonicus; assembly: GCF_001447785.1. Taxonomy (NCBI): domain Eukaryota; kingdom Metazoa; phylum Chordata; class Lepidosauria; order Squamata; family Gekkonidae; genus Gekko; species Gekko japonicus. The sequence goes on from NW_015170942.1 coordinate 374,855, forward strand.
TTTAGAAATATATATGCCACCTCTCCATATACCTGCTTGAGGCAGCTATTTACTTCAGAGTTATGTGCTCTATTTTAGGACTATGTGTACATACACCAAGGATGCAGTACATATCACACTGATCACATATCATATGCTAAAGAGAGGAATAACAAATAGAGTGTGCTACCCTCTGAGCATGGTGAACTTTTTGTGTGAATACAGCAATGCATAAATTCATTCCCCCAAAAACCTGAATTTCTAACTCCGTGTACCAAAACTGGGAACTGTGCACATCACAAATGGTGACTGTATGTATAGAGAATTACAAGGGTCAACACAATAACTTATTTGGGCATTCAGTTGCATCCTGTTGATGGTGGCCCCATCGGGAGGACAAGCTGCTGACGTTGCATGCCCTGGTTACCCAGGTGCTGGCAAGCTCTAAAGTACACTGAAGGGCCCAACACCAATAGGAGGGCATCTGGGACCTCTAATGGGGTTGACAGGGCCAGCAACCACTTGACTTGGCTAACAGCACACAGACTTTTTTTTTTTAATACAGATAGATTTTGATGCAGTGGGTAGCTCCAGGTTTGGTATGGATCGCAGCAGCCTCAGGCGTTTGTTCACTAATGTGACATTTTCAGCTCACCAGGTGGCAGGCACCAATAACAGCATCCAGAGGCTTGGTTCCACCATCAGGAGAGGTTTTGCAGCCTTACACAGGATGTCTGTTAGTGCCTACCCTTTTTAATCTTTATATTCATGATACGATCCCATATAGCAAGGAAACAGCACATCATGCTCCAATACTGGCTGGCAAGGTCTGCTTTATGCAGACGATAGGGTCCTTTTGTCGAGATCAGAAGTAGGACTCAAAAAAATTCTAAAATAATTTATAGAATATTGTACTCAGGAGGGGTTAACAATTAACTATAATAAATAAAAAATAATGGTTTTCTCAAACCATTCCTATTGTAGAAAGAAATCCTGGTTTGTCATGGGCGAGAAACTAGAACAGGTGACCCAATTTAAATATTTGGGAGTGACATTTAGTCACAATCTGTCTTGGAAGCCTCATATCAGCACAGCATCAGAGATGATGAAGAAGAAGAGAAGAGATTGGATTTATACCCCGCCCTTCACTACACAAATGTGTCTCAGAGCAGCTTACAAACTCCTTTCCCTTCCCCTCCCCACAACAGACACCCTGTGAGGTAGGTGGGGCTGACAGAGCTCTTGGCAGAAACTGCTCTTTTTCAAGAACAGCTCTTATCAGAAGGCTTGCCCAAGGTCATCAAGTGGAGGAGTGGGGAATCAAACCCGGTTCTCCCAGACTGGAGTCCGCGCACTTAACCACTACTCCAAACTGCCTTTTTTTTAAGGCCTTGAGCAATTCGAGACCTGTGTATCTCCGAGACCATCTCCTCTGGTATGTCCCCGGTAGAGTGTTATGCTCTGCTGAGAGCTATCTGCTGGTGATACCCGGCCCCAAAGATATTTGGCTTTCTTCGACCAGTGTCAGGGCTTTCTTGGCCTTGGCTCCAACTTGGCAAAACTCGCTGCCAACTTCCATCAGGGCTCTGTGGGACTTAATACAATTCCACAGGGCCTGTAAGGCAGAGATGTTCTGCCAGGCTTTTGGTTGAGGACACCAACGGTTTTCCCTCATAGCTGTCACCCTCTGCTTTTCTTCCATTCTGCCTGCTTCAGCCTCCTCCTTAACCTGCCCATGAGACGGAAGAACATGGTGAATAACCAGAGTTTTGGAAATTGGAAATATCAGATGCAATAATGTAGCTTTTATTATAATTTTACTCGTGTTATCTAAAATGTGTTTATTTTTAGATATTGTAAATTTTATTATTTTGCTTTATGGTATTGAATACTTGGATAGAAAGGTAGGCTTGAAATAAATCAATCACTGCTCTGAGCTTGGATTGACTTTTTTGCACTCATTTGCAACTACTGTAAAAATGGCAGTCAAGTGCCAAAAGCACATAATGGACAGAATCAGTTGGCAGTGCCACATCCAGTTGAGTTCTTGGCAGATGATTTTAAAAATGAAAAAACACAGGAACAACAGACTCAAATGGCTATATGAATGGACCCCAGAAGCCAATTCATACATTACTTCAGCTGCATGACTTTCACAGTGTAATTGCCTACAATTAGAATAATGTTCTAAGTGGGTCTCCAGGTGATCATGAGTCCTTCTTCAAAGGGAAATCAGGAAGTTGAGGCATTTGCAGTTCTGTTGGCTGTGCAATTGAAGCAACATATGAGCCAGAACTCATGATAGATGTCTGAATGTCTCTGTTGCCCCCAACATTTTGAAAACTGCTGCAGCTACTTTGACATTCTTTTAAAAAATTCCTAGGTGGATTCAGGCTCTGTACACAAGGCATAATAGGGCTGCCAAATATCATGCCTGCAGCTTCCCAGCCTCTGCCACTGCTCATTAGTCCACCAGGCAAAAAAAGAGAGAGAGAGAGAGGAAAAAGTCACTGTGACGTCAACAGCATCACATCATTTCCTGGACAAACCCAGAAGTGATGTCACTCTTCTCTTGGATTCAGGAAAAACTCTATAGTTTCTGCTGAGTTTTAGAGTGGCATGATATCACTTCTCAGTTGGGCTGGAAATGACATCACACCATCAACATGCTGGCACCCCTGTGTCTCTGCCCCCCTGGTCTCCTACTGAGGTCAGCCAGATCTAGCAACCCTAGTGCACATTTACAAAAGTACTCTTGGACAGGTGCCCTGCTGGATCAGACCAGTGGTCCATCTTGTCCAGCATCCTGTCTTACACAGTGGCCAACCAGTTCCTCTGGATAGTCAACAACAGGGCATAGAGGCTGACACCTTCCCCTAATGTTGCCTCCTGGCCAGAGGTCATTTCGGGGGGGAACGCGGGGGATCGCAGTTCCCCCGGGTGAGGTGTGGGGGGCGGAGCACACGATAAAGCCCCGCCCCCTGCTTCCGGCCGCCCCGTTTCCAGCCCTCATTCAGCCAGGAGGAGGCAGGAGAAGAGGGAGGGTAAGTTGCTTCCTCCCCGCCTCTCCCCATCCCTGCCTGCCTGGGGCCAGGGAGGGCCTTGGCGGGGCTTCCTTGCACTCCCGCCGGCCTTGCAGGTCCACCGCCGGGCCCCTGATATTAGGGGGTGTGGTGTATGCTAATGAGTTATGCTAATGAGTTCCCCTAGCTCTTTTTCTACGAAATGACCCCTGCTCCTGGCTCTTGAACGCAAAGGTTTAATGCTTCTGAATGTGGAGGTTCCCTTCAGTCACCATGGCTATACAGGGGTATTGTAATATTGGCCATTTTATTTTCATTCCCTTTCCTAATAATCCCTAACATAGAGTTTGCCTTTTTCACTGCTGCAGCACACTGGGTTGACCCCACAGTGACCCCAAGATATTTTCCCCTTTCAGTCTCAACAAGTTTTGACCCCATTAGCCTATACTTGAAGTTGGGATTTTTTGTCCCAGTGTCCATCACCTTACGCTTACCAACACTGACGTTCATTTGTCACATTGTCACTCACTCACCCAGTTTGTGGAGATCCTCTTGGAGGTCTTCACAGTCAGCCTTGGTTTTCACCATCCTGAATAATTTTGTGTCATCTGCAAATTTGGCTACTACACTACTCACCCCTAGTTCCAGATCACTTATGAATAAATTAAATATTACTGCCCCCAATATAAATCCTTGTGGGACCCCACTGCTTAATTCACTTCATTGTGTGAACTGTTGATTTAGTCCTACTGTTCTTGTCATTTAAAACATTTTAAATCCTAAAACAACTCATCCTCTTGTCCCATGACTGCTAAGTTTACTCAAGAGTCTTTGTTGAGGTACCTTGTCAAAAGCCTTTTGAAAGTCCAAGTATATAATGTCTACCAGGTCACCATTGTCTACATGCTTGTTCACTTTCTCAAAGAACTCCAAAAGGTCAGTGAGGCAGGACTTTCCTTTGCAGAAGCCATTCTGATTTTCTCTCAGCAGGCTTTGTTCTTCTGCATGTCTAATCATTCTATCTTTGATTGCAGTTTCTACTAATTTTCCTGGGACAGACATTAGGCTGACTGGCCGGTAATTTCCTGGTTCCCCTCTGGATCCCTTTTTAAAAATTGGTGTAACAGTTGTTGCTCTCCAGTCTTCTGGTACAGTGGCTGAATTTTGTGATAGGTTACATATACAGGTTAGTAGATCAACTATCTCACATTTGGGTTCCCTAAGAACTTTCGGGTGTATGTTATTCACTGAGCAGAAAATGATGATAAAGCTGATGCTAAACAATGTCATGTTATTATCTCTCTTTCTAAACTTTATAAAACATACATCAATATCTGAACACTATAAAAGAAGCAAGGATTTCCCCCCAAGAAACTGACAGAAATATTATTTCATACATTTGTTATTAAAAGATAATACTGTGTACAGGTAGAGGTTACTTGGTTAACCAAGATTTCCTTCCCTTCTTCTCATGATGTTTGGGTGACATCACAGAATCTGTGCAGCATGGAAGAGTTCACATTCCTACAATATTTTCTCAGTTTCTAGGATGGGTGACACTGGTGTGGGAAGGAGTTCTACTGTGGACTCCATCCAGGTGATCCGAGGCTGTCTACACTTTACTTTCATAACTCTCGGGGATCTGTGGTTCAGTGGTTTGTGTGCCAGGAAAGTAACGTAAGAAGGGAGCTTAAATTATATGAAGTTTGACGTGAATAGACCTGCCAGACATTGCTAGACATGAAACCTCTTACAGCATGATCTTACAACTGTTTACTAAGTCCCATCCAAATAATTTTGATGTTCTGGTAATTGTGCTTAAGAATACAGCTTTAACTGTTATAGTGTATTAAAATGCTCAGGTCAGAGACTGATATCTAGCTAGCCTTAGACACGAGTACTACCCTGATCTTAAATACTCTCATTTAAAAGACAATCCCATTGCAGTCCCAGGGACTTTACTGCCCCTCCCCCCAATTCCTAAACATTTAATTCTATTTTGTTGCTTGCAAACAGGCAAGTTTTAATAATTCTGTAATAGATCACAAGTCACTAATTCAATTTAACAATAGGCTGACTGGCACAGATTCTTTAGCCCTGTATCAGGAGACTTCCTTGATGTGGGAATGATCCACCTTCCACAGAGTGGGGTTTGCATACTATTCATATTGTGGGGAGAGACAGTGGCTTGGCGGATGGCAGAAGAATCACAAATGGTCCTTAGCCACCAAGTTCCTTTGTCCCCCTTTTGCTCTTTGGGGAACTCCTTTCGCAGACCTATTTACCACTTCCCTCAATTCCAGATGCAAGAGGTTTTTGCTCTTAAGCAGAGAGGGATCGACTTTTCCTCAGTGATGTTTCCCAAAATATAAATACCTAGTCCTAATAGAAAGACAAATTCCATTTACATAAATACAGGTTTAAAAGTACATATTGTCTCCATGTGCAAGAATTAATACCAAATGTGTTTCGTCACCTGGTCTTCCTCAGTGGTATAACTCAGACTGAGCATTACATTAATTTAACAAAAACATACATAAAACTGATCATACACAGAATGGACCTTACACTAAGATGTTCACCCATAGAGTAAGTGGTGTCAAATTTTCTTTTGATGCAACATGGGCAACTCATCAAGATGTAAAATATTTCCTTTACCCATGGATCTTTTTAGGTTGATCTGAAATACTCAGAGCTCTAATGGAGTGCTCAAGTTGTTGTAACCTGAACTGTAACCTAGGCTAGGAAACTAGAAAGCTGTATAGCCTTAAGTGACAAAGATTTGCTTCCTAGTCCAGAGAGTCAGGAATAAACTCAGATAAACTCATGACTCAGAGACAAACTACAAGTGACAGCGGGCACAGATCCATCTCGTGGCCACTGACAAAAAGCATCTGTAGTTCTCCACCTCATGTTCTTTTGATCCACTTGGGTGGAAATGATCTGTGCCTTGCATAACGGGAAGGCCCTGGTGATTTAAGCAGAGGCCGATCTGGGGCTTAGTGAGAGCAGGTGTCCTGGTGTGCAGATCTTGCAGTCTGCGAGGGAAGCCAGAGTTCTCCTCCTCATGTTCTTTTGATCCACTTGGGTGGAAATGATCTGTGCATTGTGAAAGGGCAGGCCCTGGTGATTCAGGCAGAGGCCGACCTGGGGCTCATCAGGAGCACGTGGCCTGGTGTGCAGATCGGGTGGTCTGCTATATTGCCATGCTGGTGCGGCACAGCTCAGGAGACCTCAGAAGTTGGACAGGGCTTGCTCTGGAAAGCAATCCTGGATCTGAGGAGGGCAATGGCAGACGGATTGGATCAATTTTGCCTCACCCTTGGATACGGGCTGAGTGGACCAACCTGTACAGTGGTGATGGGGTACTCCTCTCTGGAAAGGGCAGTGGCATGTTTCAGTGCAGTGGTTGGGCCTTTGGAAATCTAGAGCCTACAAGACATAGGTCCGTAAACACTGGCAATTCTAACAGTTGATTTCTTAGAATCATAGAATAATTGTTGGAAGGGACCTCCAGTACCATCTAATCCGAACCCCTGCATAATGCAGGAAATTCACAAATACCTCACCCTCCACACCTGCAGTGACCTCTGTTCCATGTCCAGAAGACAACAAAAAGCCTCCAGGATCCCTGGCCAAACCGGCCTGGAGAAAATTTGCTTCCTGACTGCAAAGTGGCAATCAGCATTTCCCTGGGCGTGTAAGAAAGGGTCACAAGAACTAAGCACTGAGGCAACCCTTCCTGCCCTCCCTCTCATGATCTGCCTAAGTTCACAGAATCCACATTGCTGTCAGATGGCTATCTAGCCTCTGTTTGAAAACAAGGAAGGAGAGCCCACCACCTCCCGAGGAAGCCTGTCCCACTCAGAAACCGCTCTGTCAGGAAGTTCTTCCTTATGTTTAACCGAAAACTCTTAACCCATTGTTCTGGTCCGACCTTCTGGGGCAACAGAAAACAACTCCGTACCATCCTCTATATGACAGCCCTTCAAGTACTTGAAGATGGTTATCATATCACCTCTCAGTCGTCTCCTTTCCTGGCTAAACATACCCAGCTCCTTCAACCTTTCCTCATAGGACTTGGTCTCCAGATGCCTCACCATCTCCGTTGATCTCCTCTGGACACATTCCAGCTTGTCTATATCCTTCTTAAATTGACATTGCCATGCTGGTCTTTGCATGCCATGTTGGTCTTTGCAGGGCGTGGCATAAATTGTGGGCATTTGATCAGATATTGGTCAAGCAGGAGGGCTGGCTGCTCCAGTATCAGTACCCAGCTAGGCTTCAGAAACAGGACCTCTATGGCATGCATGGGGAGGAGAGGCATGCGTTGGAATCAGCTGTTACCCTCCTCCATGATCGAATATGCTGCCCAGGTGGGTATGGAGAGGGGTCTACTGCCCCTTTAGAGTTGATAAGGCCAGGTACTGGCCAATCAACCTCATTGGCAGGTCAAGGGCAATAGTAACTTCATTTTTTAAAAAATGTATAAAGCTTTAAAATATACAAAATAACAATAACAACAACAACCCAAACCTCATTTACAATTATGGAAGGTTATGCTGAATACACAGAAAAATAGGTACAGCTATTAATAAGGAAAGTAATTGACATCTCCACCTTAGCAAAAAATGGACAAATAAATCTTTGGGCATAACCATTTATAATAGGTTTCTTTAACAGGTAC